>NW_017671809.1:114524-115034 GCF_001879085.1 Nicotiana attenuata
CAATAATGGTATACAAAAAAGAAAATAGAAGATATGGTTAAAAAAAATTTATGTAGTTAATATCCAATGATTATCTATATTTGCTGAGAAAGTATAAATTTTAAGATTATTTACATATAATCCAAATAACTTAAAGTGTCCGCGCATCCGCGCGGGTACTAATACTAGTGACAGTAAATAACATTAATTGAAATTTCAAAATAGAAATCCTTTTTGAAAGATAAAATCATACCAAATAAGAGCAAGTCGTAGTATAAAAGTCACGTCATAATCAAAGAATCGTTTATATCGTATCAACATTTGTGCTTTGCCATAAATATGAGTTATTATTTCATTTTGTGACTACTTTTAGGTTCCAATGACACTTATGAGAATAGTGCAAAAATAAAATTATCACTACGAGAATTGAGAAAATGGTAGTCTTTTTTCATGTAGTGTTTCTTATTAATATCTGACAATTATCTATTATTATTTAGAAGGTTTAAATGTTAAGGTTATTCACATATAATT
>NW_017671809.1:119678-120229 GCF_001879085.1 Nicotiana attenuata
TTTTAGATAGCCAACAAAAATGAGTTTTGAATTAAGAATAATATTTTCAATTACATTATTATAAAAATAATTATTATTGAAAGATAATGTTTTAGAAACTGAAACTTTAAGAAAGAAATATTTTTCTTTTAAGAGATATCAACACACCAAATAAGAGTACAAGTAGTAGTAAAGAGTTAAGTTTTATCCAAATGTCATTCATCGTCTCAATATTTAATTGTTTTGCCATAAATATGAGTTATTATTTTGATTCCTAACTATTTTTAGGATCCAATGACACCGGCAATAATGGTATCAAAAAAGAAAAATAGAAGATATGGTTAAAAAAAAATTTATGTAGTTAATATCCAATGATTATCTATATTTGCTGAGAAAGTATAAATTTTAAGATTATTTACATATAATCCAAATAACTTAAAGTGTCCGCGCATCCGCGCGGGTACTAATACTAGTGACAATAAATAACATTAATTGAAATTTCAAAATAGAAATACTTTTTGAAAAATAAAATCATACCAAATAAGAGCAAGTCGTAGTATAAAAGTCACGTC
>NW_017671809.1:123469-150998 GCF_001879085.1 Nicotiana attenuata
TATATGTAAGTAAACTTTTATTCGATTTTTAAACTCTTTTTTGTTATCTGGATAACCATAGCCCTATATGTTACATTTGTTTTAAAATAAATTTAATTTATTCAAATCTAGCTATGTTGTTTTAAAGAATTATAATTATAGGGTTTTAAGTGTGAAAGAGTTTTATAGTTATAAGGAATAGTTTTTTTTTCCATAGGCGCAGTAGTATTTAAATAATCAGAAAAGATAACAAAAGTTCCTAGCATGATTGCATATGATCATTAACCGAATTAAGTATGATAACTTGACCAAAAAAAAGAAGATAAATTTCTTTTTTTATTTTAATTCAAATTTAAAAACTTTATCTATAAATTCCAAATTATTCTTTAATTCAAATTATATATAACATAGTCAAATATAGAATAAAGTTACCATATACTCTTTGCATTTATTAGCTTGCCACGTGGCTTAACCATAATGCAATTATATATAGTAACTTTCTTGCTTTAATATATATATAGATATTAAGAAACCAAATTTCCACAAGTGTGTGCCTATATATGTATAAATATCCAAATATATAAAATATCATTGGAGTACCTGCCTTTTGGTTCTTTCATTTCATAAGAGAGAAAAAATCAATTAGTTTGCTCATAAAAATTAAGAAATATTTAGGAAAAAGGTGCAAAATTTGTGAAAAAAGTACGTTTGCAACCATAACATATGAGACACATAAAAAACCACAATATTAGCTGAAAAAACAACACCATCTAGTTTACTGCCATCAGGATTATTTTGATCGCTACAAATTTGAAATGCCTTCTATTTAGTTAGTCTTCACAAATACCCCAGCCGCCAGGATTTGAAGGTGTCAGGGGCATATGAGGGGACTGCTCTACGCCTTCCATTTGACTTTTGATCTTACGAGTTTCAAGTAAAATGTATGACTTTTTTAAACATATATATTCAGAATTATATTTGCGTATTATATTCACCCATTTGTACCAAATCAAACAAGTTAATTAAATTTTAAAGTTACAAATTAAAGTAAAAATGCATATTTCTCAACTATGGTTAAGTAAGTAAAAGTTCCCTTAAAAAATACATGTATATAACCCGTAACAATTACTTCAGTTTCAGTCTGCAAATATAGAAGCTAATTCAAATATAATCAAGACTAAAAGCTACATGAGATACCAGAATCTTCAACGGGTATAATTTAGAAATTAATGAAATTATGACGTCATTCTTTAGGATATTTTTTCCTAAAACAAATAAAATAAAAGTATGTAAGAAAATATTTCACGTCGTAAATGTCCTAAAAGGAAACAAAAAGATTCAAGGAAAGAAATAAATTTATTTCTGTATTACTATGCATGTTTCCTTATTAGTCAGCTAGCTGTCAATGAGTTGCAAATAATAAATTGCATGAATTAAACTTACGAAGTATGAATCCATGCCATTTTCACGTCAAGAAACAGAATCAAACCATTTTGAGGCAACCACTAATAAATACTGTCTATATATAAAGTATCTTGTCATAATATATAACACCATGTAACCATATTCAAATTCCAAAGAAAAATATACAAATACACCATCCTTAAAATTGTTTCTTCTCCAATTTCAGAACAATATTTCTACATGGAAGAAGGAAAAAAGTGGAAGAAATTAGAAAATGAAGACGAACAATCTTGTGTAGAAGAAGTTCGTTTAACTGTACCAACAGATGATGATCCTTCAGTTCCTGTATGGACATTTCGAATGTGGTTTTTAGGGATAATTTCTTGTGCATTGTTGTCATTTATCAACATTTTCTTCAGTTACAGGCAAAATCCACTTGTTATTTCTATGATTACTGCACAAGTTGCATCGTTACCATTAGGTAGACTGATGGCAAAAGTTGTACCGACGAGGAAGTTTCATTTGCCTGGATTTGGTTCTGAGGGAATTTTCACTTAATCCAGGTCCTTTTACTATGAAAGAACATGTGTTGATTTCTATATTTGCTAATGCTGGTGCTGGATTTGGTGGTGGAACTGCTTATGCTATTAGTATTGTGGATATTATTAAGGTCTTTTATCACAGGAAAATATCCTTCTTGGCTGGTTGGATCCTTGTCATTACTACCCAGGTTCATTTCTTAATCCTTTTATCTTTTTTTGTTATTAGACTTGGCACGGAATTTAAGAAAGTTGATTTAAAAGAGTTACTACATATGCTAGATTATGATCATGCTAATACATAATATATATATATATATATATATATATATATATATATATATATATATATATATGTGTGTGTGTGTGTGTGTATGTCTTGTGCAAAATATGAATAGTTAATATAATATATGAGGGTGTTCTAGTACAAAAGAAATTGAAACAGAGGGAGTAATCTCTAAGAAAACATTCTTTTGTTTGCAAGTTTTCCTTCAAATTAATGATTGTAAGAGAAAATATTTTAAAATTATATAAGTGGCAATTTCACAATCACTAGTGAGAAATATCTTTATTTTGATTGTATTAATGGCATTTTATAATGGATTCAGGTTCTGGGATATGGTTGGGCTGGTATTATGAGGAAGTATGTGGTAGAGCCTGCAGAAATGTGGTGGCCATCTACCCTTGTTCAAGTCTCTATTTTCAGGTAAAAATTGTAAAGAAAATTAGCACTTTGACAATAACAGACTTTTAATATTAAGATCTAAGATACCTAACATCACATAATCTTTAAAAGGAAAATAACAAAAATGTTTTAAGTAATTTTATGATTTTAGCTAGATGGTTTTATAATTAATGTAAAAACTGGTGGAGATTATTGAATTTGTGAATAATATAATGTACAAGAGTTCACCTTTTGATGAAATTTTGCAGGGCACTACATGAGAAAGACAATAGTGGCAATTACTCTAGAGGAAAGTTCTTTTTAATAGTAATGACTTGCAGTTTCACTTGGTACATTGTCCCTGGTTATCTCTTCAAAGCTTTGTCAACAGTTTCTGTTCTCTGTTTGGCATTTCGAAAATCAGTATTAGCCCACCAACTTGGATCAGGCCAAAATGGGCTTGGCATTTTATGTTTCACTTTTGATTTGTCAGTCGTTGCATATCTAACCAGTCCATTGGTCACTCCATTCTTTGCCATTCTCAACATTTTGGTGGGCTATGTTATAATTGTCTACATGATGATACCTGCAGCTTATTGGGGTTTTAATCTTTACAATGCCAACAAATTTCCCCTTTTCTCAACTAACTTATTTGATGCCAATGGCCACAAGTACAATGTGTCAGCTATTGTCAATGACAAGTTTGAGATAGACATGCCTACATATGAGAAGCAAGGACGATTAAATCTTAGCATCATGTTTGCTCTTTCATATGGACTCAGTTTTGCAACAATTGTGGCTACTCTTACACATGTCATCTTATTCAATGGGAGGTAAGTGGAATAAATAACCTTCCCTTTTATCCTATATTGGTTGCACTTACGCAGTTCCGTACACTAAGCTTCCGCTATACGCGTGTCTTGGGAACGGCCGGACCGTAAGGTTCTATTGCATGCAGCTTTATACTGCACTGCAAGAGGCTATTTTCACTGCAAGAGGCCACATGATAACAACTTTCCCCGTTGCACTTACCTGGTTGTATCATATTATTAAGATGTGTGGTTACAAGTTGATACTCTAATATGTTGTTGCTTCTGTGCTAAAAATGCATTTTTTAGGATCCAAGCAACATTGATTCTTCATTTCTTACAAATAGAAGAGACTACTAGTACATTTTTGTGCAATTATGCATGTGAATTAGCTGAACATCGAGTTTATTGTTGATCAGGGAAAAATATATGGGCGATTTCGAGCATCATACAAAGGAAAAATAGATATACATACAAGGCTTATGAGGAAATACAATGACATTCCTTCATGGTGGTTTCACACGATCCTTGTTCTCTCACTTGCGCTCTCTCTTGTACTCTGCACAGTCTTGAAATCGGAGATTCAGCTACCATGGTGGGGACTCATTTTCGCTTGTGGTATCGCCCTTATTTTCACCCTCCCTATAAGTATCATTCAAGCCACAACAAACAATGTAAGTCGAAAAAAAGGAATTATGTTTAGATATTTTTCTTAGAATATCTCAATCATATAGAGTGTGTTGTTTTTCGTGTGACAGTCACCAGGACTAAACGTGATCACGGAGTATATAATTGGACTAATAATCCCAGGGAAACCAATAGCCAATGTTTGCGTCAAAACATATGGTTATATTAGCATGGCTCAGGCAGTATCTTTTCTACAAGATTTTAAGCTTGGCCATTATATGAAGATTCCTCCAAGATCAATGTTTGTAGTTCAGGTATTACTCTTGTAAAAATAACCATTTCTTGACTTTTTTTCTTCTTCTATAACCAACTTTGTGACCCCTTTTCATTTCTATGGATGAAATCAAAATTTAGCTCTTAGCACATGTTTGACTTCATTTTTCAAATTTTGCAGCTAGTTGGAACTTTCATTGCTGCAACAATCAACATGGCATCAGCGTGGTATATGCTAACACACATTCCGTTCATATGTCAATTAGATTCACTACCTAAAGGTAGTCCATGGACTTGTAGAGGTGACCATGTTTTCTATGATGCATCAGTGATCTGGGGTTTAGTAGGTCCAAAGCGATTTTTCGGACCTCTAGGTAATTATGGTGCACTGAATTGGTTCTTTTTAGGAGGTGCTATAGCACCAATCTTAGTGTGGTTGCTACACAAGTCATTCCCTAAACAGAGTTGGATTAAACTTATAAATATCCCGGTGTTACTTGGAGCAACAGCAGCAATGCCTCCAGCTTCAACTTTGAACTTCAATAGTTGGTTTGTGGTTGGATTTTTGTTCAATTTCATCATTTTCCGATACAGAAAGAAATGGTGGCAGAGGTACAATTACGAACTTTCTGCAGCATTGGATGCTGGATTGGCTTTTATGGGGGTTTTCATTTATCTGTTTTTCGGTCTTACGAATCATGACAACATCAATTGGTGGGGAAATGTTGACGACTACTGCGATTTGGCTAATTGTCCAACTGCTAAAGGAATTCAAGTTGATGGCTGTTCATTGTTTTGATCAATGATTTCTAGTACTTGCTAATATTCGCAGGTTTCTGCTCATAGTTTTAATTTAGTGGTTTTCTTTGATCTGTTGTTATGTATATTGCCTTGTGAACAATGGCATTACTTCTTTAGGGTACCAGTATTTGGTTTAAATCGATACTGAAAATCAATTGCATTAAGTTTGATCTTATATCCAATCGGTACTTGTTCAATAAAGTACGAAGGAACAAGACATAACCTGAACCACACAAGAACGAAAAACTATATACAATTTCATACGCGAGTATAGAACAATTTATAAGCTAGTGGTTTCACATTTCCTTGTCGGGGGAATTTTCCTTACAATGTGTAAAAACTAAATATGTGTTAAAGAAAAACCATTACAACAATAAGAAAAAACATACATGGGGTCTGGGGAGGGTGGGATGTACGTGGACCTTACCCCTCCTACCTTATGAAGGTAGATAGGATGTTTCCGATGGAGAAAAACCATTGGAGAAACTTTAAAAAGTTGGACAACCGTCTACAGAAATGCCCTTGGCTGTAGGGCAATATGCTAAATCACAATGCCCACCAATTTATGCTTCTATTCTCCATTCCCACACTATAGTAGAGCAACACAGCCATAAAGGCAACTCCAGCATCTAAAGCTGCTGATAGGATATAGTTATACCTCTGCCACCATTTCTTCCTATACCTGAAAACTAAAAAGTTGAAAATCGTCCCGACCAAAATCCAAGAATTGTAGTTGAGTGCAGTTGCTGGTGGCATCATAGCTGTTGCTCCAAGAAGTACTGGAAGGTTAATAAGGGGTATCCACGTTTGCTTCGGGAACGACTTATGTAGTAACCATACTACAACTGATCCGTGCATTCCTCCAAGAAAGAACCAGTTTAGTGCTGAGTAATTGCCAAGATGGCCAAAAATCCGCTTAGGACTTATGAGACCCCAAATAACTGATGCATTAAAGAAGACGTGATCACCGGGGCAAGTCCAAGGGCTGTTGGAAAATTTATCCTGATGACATATATCGTCTGTAGAATCCAACAGCCACCATGCTACACTCAGGATAACCGTTCCTGCAATTATAGTTCCAAGGAACTGGAACAGAGAAAATGTCAAGAGGTGATTCTAAGAGCAAGAAACACACTAGTGAAAATGTATGATAGTTTATAATCCCCATTGATTGGGAAGCTACAATTAATTGTACAGTACTTCCAGTGACATGTTTCAATTCTGATTGTACTTTTGTGTTCCCAAAAATTTAATTTCAGAAATTTGAGCTATTGAAGCACTTGAACTATGCAAACCTACTACGGAAAAAATTGTACCTGAACTAAAAACAATGACCGGGGGAGGTATCTTCATATAATGACCAAGCTTGAAATCACTGAGAAAGGAGATTGCTTGAGTCATGCTCATATAACCGTAGGTCTTGAAACACACATTAGCAATAGGTCTTCCAGGATATAACACCCCCATAATGTACTCAGTGATAATGCTTAGTCCTGGAGTCTAATGACATAAACAAATGCACAACAATCAGTCGTGATCTCTTACTATGTCTACAACCAAAAAGAGTAGAAAAACAAAGCAATATACTCCCTGTTTCAAAAAGATTGGCACTATTTCTTTATTACTCTGTTTTAAAAAGATTGGCACCTTTCAATATTTCCTTAATAAGAAGGATTTATTGCTACACAAATGCTATGACAAGTTTCAGACCACAAGTTTCAAAAGTTTTACCGCCACACAAATGCTATGGCTTATGTAAGATGATATATCTCAAAAATCTTGTCTTCTTTATTAAAGTTTGTGCCAAGTCAAACTAAGACAGTCTTCTTGAAACGGAGGGAGTAGTACATAGGTATACTGGCAAAGAGAAGGATAGATCGGCATTTCAATTACCTGATTCGTGGTTGCAGTAATGATGCTGATGGGGAAGGGTGAATGTGAAAGCAAGCACAGCGGCAAGGAGGAGTTCCCAATAAGGCATATCTGAACCTGATTCTTCAGGAAGATGCAAAGGGCAAGCGATACAAGAATTGTCACGAATAGAAGCAAGTAAAACCACCACGAAGGTATGTCTTTGTATCTTCTCATCAGCCTCGTGTGGACATCAACCTTTCCTTCTGAGGAAGCTCGATAGCGTTGGTAAATTTCTCTTCATGAAGGAGCAGTAAGTAAATGTGAGAACTCAGGTTTAGACTATATAAATTTAAACGAACTAAAATTGCTTATGGAAAGGAAAAATGAGGAGAATTTTACCTTCCATAAAACAAGGCCACGTGAGTGAGCGTAGAAGCAATGGTGGCAAATCCAAATTCATAAGTAAGAGTAAAGAAAAGGCTCAGGTATATTTTCCCTTGCTTCTCATACTCGGCTAAATCAAGATTAAATTGCTTATTCACAATCAGTGATATGTTATACTCCTGACCTTGTGCAGTGAACAAATCAGAGGAATAAAGAGGGATGTTTTTGGCATTGTAGACATTGAAACCCCAGTAGGATATAGGAATCACTACATACATTATCAAGGCATAGCCAACAAAGACATTGGCTATTGCAAAGAAAGGACAAATAAGAGGACTGAACAAGAATGAAGCTACAGTAGCCCAGTCTAATTAACGTGAACGTCCCGACTCCTAGTCCATTTAGACCTGATCCAATCTGTTGAGCAGTGACTTAGTTTGGATATGCCCAACACACCCATGAAATACTTGATAGAGCTTGGAAGATGTAACCTTGGAATAAGTACCACGAAAAACTGCATACTAATGCTATCACAAAGAACTTTGCACGCGACTTGTTTCCTTTGCTGTTCACAATTTCATTGTCATCTTCATCTTCTTTCTCATGGAGGGCCCTATAAAATTAATGATTTTGTAAGAGTGCTTTTTTACCTATGTCACACTCTTTGATACATTGATCAACTTGCTTATTATTTCATTTTCCAAATTCAGAACAGAGATTGAAAGGTGATACTTACCACCAGCAAGAATTTCATTTACCTATGAATTGACATGCATGATGGTAACATGAGTTAGTAATTAATACCATTTACTTTTCTAGTCTGGTCCTTAATAATGTAAACTTGATATAGAAACTAAATCACTATCGTATTGTATGTACGTACGCGTATATATGTGTACCACTACATTTATTATATTTGATATATTTCCTCACAATTTTCTTTTCTTGGATAAAACAACTGACATGAGAAAATGTTGAAGCCAAAAAATAATTTGGATAACACTATATGATTGTCCACTGGTCATATATGGCTTGATTTTGGATTACATATAAAGTGAAGACGACATAAGATTTAAGCAAATGAAAACCTATCAGTTATCATAGACCGGTTAGTGGAAACAAAAGATTAGTGATTGTCAAAAATCTAATAGGCGGAAACATCTTGAGACACTTAAAGTTGGCACCATTTTTCATTTAGACACCTAAACTGAAGGCTGTTCCTATTGAGCACTTATACTACACTAAACTTGTTCCAATTAAGCACTTTTTTTGACAATTAGCCAAACTTGCAAAGTGTGCAATGCACTAGAGGCTGACATGACAAATGACATATAAAAAAAAAAGGATATATATCGTTTTGAGTTAAAAAAAAAAACTATTTTAAAATCTATTTAGTAAACAAAATAAAATAAAATTCTCAAAAAGAAAAAAATAATTAATTTACACCCAGTTAGAAACTCTTGCTCCGAACAAGACGCTCGTTGTGAATTTCGTCGATGGCGCTGTGACTGTTAACGGCGTCGTTGTTAATAGAACGGAGGTTTATCGGAATCAGTGGATTGTTGTGTTATCTGTGTCGATTTCGTTAGATGACGTCGTGAATTTGCTTAATTATGGCAACTTTGCACCTTCTTTGGCGCCGGTGACAATGGAGATCCGTTATCCCGATGAGATTGTTGATAGTTCTCCCGCCGGTGTTCCATCTCCGTCGCCGGCGACAACCGAGATCCATTATCCTGATGAGATAATTGATGGTTTTAACGTGGTGGACATAAAGAAGAAGAAGGAAATAAAAAAGACAAAAAAAAAAAAGAAGAAAAAATCTATTTTTTGGGCTCTTCACACGCTTATAATGGTGAAAATGCCAACTCAGCAAGAAGTGCTTAATTGGAACAAAGTTCATGTATTGTACGTGCTCATTAGGAAAGTTCAGATGTCTAAATAAAAAATTATGCCAACTTTAAGTGTCTCCGTATGTATTCAACCAATCTAATAATTGTAAAGAGATGGTTCACCATAAAGACAGAGACAACATTGAAAACTAAGTTTTGCATTTTTATATCATGTTTTTTCCCTCTCTTCTTTCCGGAACCACATTTAAGAAAATACAATTGGACACAACAATAAACTAAATAACCTAATAAGCTTTGAAATAAAATTTCGAGCAGAGTACAAAATTGGTTGGTCGGTCAAAACTAATTACATTCGCTAGCCAAGAAGTGTATAAAATATGTATATTATACGTATATAATACACATATTTACAAAAAATATATATTTTGTCCGCTACTCCCTCCGTTTCATATTAAATGAGGTACTTTCCTTTTTAGTCTGTTCCAAAATAAATGACATATTTCTAAATTTGGAAACAATTCAACTTTAAACTCCTCATTTTACCCATTTTACCCTTAATGAGAAGCTTTTATAACCACACAAAAGTCATGGCCCCACAAAGCATTACCCCTTAAGCTTTTAAGACCACAAATTTTAAAAGTCTTTCTTTTTTCCTTAAACTCCGTGCAGAGTCAAACTACCTCTTTTATTTGAAACGGAGGGACTATTATTTTTGGGAGCAGCTAAAAATATGCATTCCTCCAAAATTAATCAGTGAGGTGTGTTTGACCCAAAAGATATTGAAACCTTTTTGATTAAATCAATTAAAGAAGATAAAGAGATAAATCTTAGTCAAACATAAAACCCTCCAGATCCATGAACAAATCAGAAGATAATGCATAAAATGAAATAGGGGCGATCAATCTTATTGATATTTTTCATTTCTTCTCCCTACAATCGATGGAGATAATCAATTTACATCCTCCCTCCAAGATTTCTTTTTGTCTTTTCTTTTGCTAAGAAGATTATATGGGGGAGAGAAGAGAGAGAAAAGATCGCCCCCTATCTAGGAAGGTTCCCTACCTATATATAGTTGTGGAATCCTCACTATGTTCTTAGGTCAATACACTTTGATACCACGTCCGCTTTCGTCGTTCCCTGAGTATCGTTCTTTGACTCGGCAGGTGTTGTGAGTACGGAGTTTAGAGCGAACCATGTCGTCTTCCGCTGTCTCGCCGCTTGGACGGGACCCCTCCGTCAGCCGGGGTCGTCTCTTGTCGGGCCTGGTAGATGGATTAAGATTGTTACATATTTAAGAAAAATCTGACTACCTACCCCTTGGGTATGGTCTTTAGATTCAAGTAATGTAACGACGTCTTTTCGATATCCTTGAACCATTTGCGGTCGTTTCGGAACCGTAGGATCGTTTATCTTGAAATGTTGTTCATGGTTGTCTGGCATTATGACACACGTTCCCAGGGGATTGAACCGTTTCATGCCCTATCAACTTCAATTGGCGACCCTTGGGTTTCGTGCTTGGGGAATTTATGTCTCTTATAAATAGTACTGCACCATTTGATTGACACATTTTTTGCCTTTACTTACGAGAACTTTGCGAATCTTCTTTTCTCCTGATACTTCGGATTTTTGATTTTCTCCAGAACTTTTGTCTTTCCCTTTCTTTATCCATTTGCTTTATCAAATTGATACAAATGGCTGGCGATTCTTCTCGCGCTGACCTCTCTACCACAACTCCGCTGCTGGAAAGTGATGTTCTGGCCACTGGAGGAGCAGAAGTGGTAGAAGACGAGGATGTCTCGTCGGTGGCTGAGATCTTACCTCGCCCGGGGAAAGCGTGGAGCGATTTCCACAGTCCCGTCGGGGAGGAGCCGGAACTTGCTCCCTCTGTCATAACTGAGGAGGGGATCTCAGAATTGAAGGCTAGGTGGGGAATCCCTCGCTACATTGAAATACTGCCGGCGGTGGGGGACGACATAGTCCATTTTGACCGCCCAGGGTATTGCGCGTTCTACGCCTATCCCTTTATTGTTGGATACACGCTTCCTCTCCCTCTCTTGGTGGTAGATTTTTTCCGCTTTTATGAGGTATGCCCAGCTCAACTTTCACCGTACCTGTATAAATTGTTCCTCATGCTGCTCAAGTTTGCGGAGCTTGCCGGTCGTGAGATCACTTTGGGGCATATGCTCAATATTTTCGCCCCTCAACTCATTCATGGCACAATGATTCAAATGCGCCACCGAGGGTCGAAGAGTTTGGTGGTGAAGATGGACGACAGAGCCAACCGTCGCTTCTATGAGAATTACTTTTATGTGCGTACCGAGCACCTTGTGGCAGATCCTACGGGGTTCCCTAAGAAATAGAACTTCGCACGTAAGTTTCTATGCTTTTTGTCAGAGTGATGTTCGACTGCTTACCTTTAGGTAGTACAAAATTGTGTTTACAGCCGAGAAGCTACCCCTGCACCTGTTGATGGTATCCGCGAGTGGGTGAGCGCCATCCTTCCTCATACGGCGGGTATCCGTACATGGTCGTCCTTCTATGAGAAATATGGACGCAAGCCCCTTACTGGTGAGTAATATCGTTTTTGTTCGCTATTCTTCCTCCTTCCCTTTTTACTTGGTTTCTTATGTGATGTTTGTCGGTGCCAGGGAGAGTACGGAGAGCGAGGGATCCTCCACTAGCTTTTCGTCAACCTGCCTCGTCCGCTCGTCCTGCCTCAGTATCTACTGCCCGACCTTCGTCGAGGGCCGCTTCAGTTGAATCTACGGCGACGGCCGTATGCGTGGAGGTCACCCCTCGACCTGAGATTCCAACCCCTGTCACCTCCCCAGCGGGGGAGTCTTCCCGTTCCGAAGAAGGGAGGGGCCATCAAAGAGGCGGCGAGTGGAGTTCGAAACGGCTCCTTCGGCCGTGATACATTTAGAGGAAGACCTTCCCTTGACGGGATCTGAGGCGGGAGTTGATGCCATTCCGCCTATAGAGACGACGCCAGCTGTTATGTCTGCCCCATTGACGAAGATCCTCGCCGTTATGATTGATCAGCAACCTGCCGTGATTGGGGGTCAGACTTCTGAGGCTGCTGCTACTGCTTTGGACAGACCTTTGTCTTCGGTACCTGGTCGTGCTTCTACCCGGCCGCAGGAAGGGGAAGGGTGTCGTGGTCGACGACTACGAATATGAGTCTGATCTTGATCCTGATGATGTTAGGATGTTTAAGGAGGGTCTTACCCGTTCGGTGGTTCATGCGGGAGGGCCATCCCGTATTCTTGAGATTTCATCGGATATCAACCTTCTGGGAGATAAGGGAGGACCTGGTGCCGCAGTTTGACCTCTTGTGCTCCGCCGCCAAGAGCGAGGCTCTTCGGAACGTTCCTGATATTTATTTGATGCATGAAGTGGCCGCTATGGGCTTGAGGGTACGTTTCACTTTTCTTTCATGTTCCTTTCGTTTTCCTTGCCGATCTGGCCTTAGCCTGTCTTTTCATTTTCCAGACGTATATGGTGGAGATTGAAAGTGCTCGTAGGGCTGATACTCGGGCCAAGATTTTCCTGACGATGCTGGGGAAATATCGGTGCTATCGCGATAAGTGCCGTGAGATGCACGAGCGACTGAAGGCGAACCCTGATGCTCGATCTCTCGGCGAGGAATTGGAGAAGAGGGACCAGCAACTGATGGAGGCTATTCGCAGAAGTAGTGTACCCGAGGAGCAACTTCGTGCAAAGGACGAAGAGCTTGAGTTGGGCAAACGGGGTTGCTGCAGAGTGCGAATACCTTCAGGAGAAGTTGAGGTCTATGCAATCTGAGATAGATCAGAATCTTATTAGGGTCGAGGCGATGAGCGCGGAGTTGATGGGGAAGTTGACCGAGTTGGAGAGAAAGGTTGCCGGTTTGGAAAATAGCGAGAGTGACTGGTCATCGGCTTTGGAGAGGGCGACGGCTTTAGAGAACACCATCCGCGTCCTCCAATCCGAGCAGGAATTGGAGAGGGCAATGACCACGCTAATGGAATCGAGGCTTGAGGAGCGTATCGGTGAGAACGACCGGGAGGCGTCGACCCTAGGGGACCGGGTCGCTGCTCTTGAGGCCGAAAAGGAGCAACTGTTAGCTCAAGTCGAATCCTCCTCCGCCGCTGTTCCCCATCATTTGCACGAGCTCTAGGTTCATGCTGAAGCCTAGCGGGACATCAATAAGAGTTTGTGGGAGGCGGGCAACGTTACCAAGGCCGCATATGAAGGAGCACGGGTGAAGGAACAAGAGGCTCGTATTAACTGTGGATATGACTCTGCAACGCCGGAAGCTGATGAGGGCGCGGGTGATGAGGGAGGATCTCCTGGAGATGGTGCCGAGTGAAAGAATTTCTATCTTTGTCTTTTTTTTTTTGTTGTTGTTTATTGTTTTTTCTTGGATCCGTTGGTTTTAGCTGTAGGTAATCTGCAGCTGTTTGCGCAGTAGCTTTGTATAAAGAGGAATTTTCATTGTTACATGCCTTCTATACTCCTTTTCCTATTTTGCTCTTCGTAATTTTGATGCAAAGTAGATTTCCGCGTGCTGACTTCCTGCTTCTTAGGGAATTTCAATGTCACACGGGTTGAGTAGAGCCTTGATGACAGCTTTAGCCGATGGGATGTTGCTTTTCACCTTGTGTCGAGGTGCTAACCCATCAAAGTCCGAATGGTATCGAATTCTTTTTCTAATAGTGGCCTTAGCCGTAAGGATGTTACTTTCGAGTTTACATCGAAGTATTATCCCATCGTGAGTCCCAGTTTTCTTCGGCGAAGGCCCTTGGCCTTAAGGGTGTTATTTCGAACCTTCATCGAACTATTAACTCGTCGTTGTTCGATCGAGGCCGAACTCTTCTTTTTGACGAAGGCCCTTGGCCTTAAGGGTGTTATTTTGAACTTTTGTCAAAATATTAACCCGTCATTGTTCGATCGAGGTCGAACTCTTCTTTTTGGCGAAGGCCCTTGGCCTTAAGGGTGTTATTTCGAACTTCCGTCGAAATATTAACCCGTCGTTGTTCGATCGAGGTCGAACTCTTCTTTTTGGCGGAGGCCCTTAGCTTAAGGATGTTATTTAGAACTTTCGTCGAAATATTAACCCGTCGTTGTTCGATCGAGGTCGAACTCTTCTTTTCGGCGGAGGCCCTTGGCCTTAAGGGTGTTATTTCGAACTTTCGTCAAAATATTAACCCATCATTGTTCGATCGAGGTTGAACTCTTCTTTTTGGCAGAGGTCCTTGGCCTTAAGGGTGTTATTTCGAACTTTCGTCGAAATATTAACCCGTCGTTGTTCGATCGAGGTCGAACTCTTTTTTTTGGTGAAGGCCCTTGGCCTTAAGGGTGTTATTTCGAACTTTCGTCGAAATATTAACCCGCTGTTGTTCGATCGAGGTCGAACTCTTCTTTTTGGCGAAGGCCCTTGGCCTTAAGGGTGTTATTTCGAACTTTCGACGAAATATTAACCCATCGTCGTTCGATCGAGGTCGAACTCTTCTTTTTGGCGAAGGCCCTTGGCCTTAAGGGTGTTAGTTCAAACTTTCGTCGAAATATTAACCCGTCGCTGTTCGATCGAGGTCGTACTCTTCTTTTAGGCAAAGGCCCTCGGCCTTAAGGGTGTTATTTCAAACTTTCGTCGAAATATTAACCCGTCGCTGTTCGATCGAGGTTGAACTCTTCTTTTTGGCGAAGGCCCTTGGCCTTAAGGGTGTTATTTCGAACTTTCGTCGAAATATTAACCCGTCGTTGTTCGATCGAGGTCGAATCTCTTTTGTCAGAGCCCCTTGGCCTTAAGGGTGTTATTTCAAACTTTCGTCGAAATATTAACTCGTCATGATTCCATGTTTTCGGAGAATTGGGTATCTTCTAGGGTAGTCCCAGTTCGCCTGATTTTATTCGCGTCGGGGAATGTGGTGTTGAAGAGCGGAAAATGCTCCTGCTATGCTCTCACTCGTTTCATGCACCTACTGGAGTTTCTCCTCGTCGGTCTTTTGATCTTGGGGAGTTCTCCCTCATCGGCCCGGTCTTTAAGTCCCCGGAAAGGCTTTCTTGGGACATCTTCTTGGTGAGGGAAAGGGGGTATCACTTAAGGGGCATCATTTCCCAGGAGTTGGGATTGACTGGTGGACGATATTTCGGTTGTTTCGTAGTAATTTCCCCTTCTCCAGTTGGGATGTTTCTTTTCTCGCTTGCTCGCGCGGCGCTTGCGTTCCTGTTTGGGCAAACAGCAGGGGGTGGGCCAAGATGATATTCTCCTTATCCCGATCCGATGAGTTGGTGAATGAAGGTGGATCTATGGCGTTACTCACTTTGCTTGGCGTTTCGATGGTTGATGGGGGTGGTGTTTTCTGAATTCGGTAACCGTATTCAGCTCTGTTTCTCTTCCCTTTTTTTTCTGCCTTTGTCCTGTGCGGGCTAGGCTTCTTTTGGCTGGCTCATGGGCCGCCCGGCATGCGGGGGAGGATTTTGGTTGCAACTTCTACTTGTATGTAGCACCATGATCTAGGTGGGGGTGTGAGGTTTACTTACCGTTCGTTTCGGTGGGTGATCGTATTTCCCATTTTTGATCTGGAGGAGACTAGGAAGTTTTCACTAAGAAATCCCCACAGACGGTGCCAAATTATTTGACCCAAAAGATATTGAAACCGTTTTGATTAAATCAATTAAAGAAGATGAAGAGGTAAATCTTAGTCAAACATAAAAACCTCCAGATCCATGAACAAATCCGAAGATAATGCATAAAATGAAATAGGGGCGATCAATCTTATTGATATTTTTCATTTCTTCTCCCTACAATCGATGGAGATAATCAGTTTACATCCTCCCTCCAAGATTTCTTTTTGTTTTTTCTTTTGCTAAGAAGATTATATAGGGGAGAGAAGAGAGAGAAAAGATCGCCCCCCATCTAGGAAGGTTCGCTACCTATATATAGTGGAATCCTCACTATGTTTTTAGGTCAATACACTTTCATACCACGCCCGCTTTCGTCGTTCCCCGAGTATCATTCTTTGACTCAGCGGGTGTTGTGAGTACGGGGTTTAGAGCGAACCATGTCGTCTTCCGCTGTCTCGCCGCTTGGACGGGATCTCGGTTGGGTCGATCACAACGGTCAGATTTTGACCAATACAAGGTGCATTGGTTTAGGGTACATAAATTTTGTTCCTTTCCCTTTCATTTTCTTCTTTTAATTTTTCTTTTCCCACTAGCTTTTTTTCTTTTTGGTGAAAATTATTAAGTTCTCTGATCAAACCAGAGAGCATTTGCTTATAGTTTAATCATAATGAATTTAGAAAATAACGAGGATATAATAAGATTCCAGGATAAGATTCTCAATCCACAATAATTTTTAACCAAGCAGAAACAAAAGTGTGACATTATTAATTGCAGTTTGAAGCTTAAAAAATAATAATAACTAAAGCATCTAGAGAAAGAAAATGCACCGGAATAAGGAGATCTGAACAAGGGTACTGGGCCACCACATATGTGCCGGTTCAACTACGTAAAAATTGCACGGGGCGCCCTATTTGGTCGCCCCCATTTAACCTATACCCATTTTTTTTAAAAAATTTTAACTTGTACCTATTTTTTAAACAACTTCAGCCTCCTTTCTCCTCATCCTTCTCCTACTACGTTTTCTTCTTCTTCTTCTTCTTCTTCTTCTTCTTCTTCTTCTTTCTTCTGCTGCTGTTGGTGCTTCTATGAAACTTCACTTCATGGGATGATTGCCATAAGTATGTTTATCAGATTATTTAAAAATAAATTATAAATAATTACGTAAGTTAGTAGACAATAATTTGTGAATATTTCCACGTACGGGAAGTTTAAGGTCACATTTAGTGATTCTTTTCATGATAATTCTGTTCTTTTCACGTTTATTTGTTTCCAAAATTTTATGATTTATGTACTGTTGGCAATCTGATTATTTTATAGTAGTCTGATTATAACAAAACTAATGAATCCAGGACAAAAACACTTCAACTTATTTAGTGCTGAAGTTTTTACAAATGAACTAAATAACTTCAGCATCTTCTGTTGAAGTTTTTGAACAAGCTTTATGGAAAAACTAATGAATCCAGGACAAAAAAAACTTCAGCTTATTTAGTGCTGAAGTTTTTACAAATGAACTAAATAACTTCAGCATCTTCTGCTGAAGTTTCTGAAAAAGCTTATTCGGGACAAAAAAACTTCAGCTTATTTAGTGCTGAAGTTTTTATAAATGAACTAAATAACTTCAGCATCTTCTGCTGAAGTTTTTGAAAAAGCTTAATGACAAAACTAATGAATCTAGGACCAAAAAGCTTCAGCTTATTTAGTGCAATTACAAACAAAAATTTCAGCAAATAAAGAACAAAACTTTAGCTACTATGCTTAAGTTCAGCAATTACAAATAAAAACTTCAGCAAATAGAGAAGGGGGAAGTGCACGGTTAGCCACTAATAACACATGTATTTACTTTTAAGCCACTGTTTAAAATGTCTTTAGTCTTTAGCCACTGCTTTAATAAACTTTAACTGTCCGAACGAAAATACCCTTCTGCTCATGTCCTTAACTTTTAAACTTAACTTCAGGACTACATGTCCTTAACTTTTGAACTTGTAACTCTAAGTTCAGGACTTCAGGACTACATGTGCTTAACTTTTGAACTTGGAACTCTAAGTTCAGGACTTCAGGACTACATGTTGTGACGACCCGGCCCGTCGTCACGTGAGTTACCGCCCCGTTTTCCCCATTTTTTGCTTCCTTATGTTTTACTATAAGAATCTTGAGTGAATGAGTCGATTTGGATTGGTTTTGGATGGAAATGGGACACATAGCCTCTTTAAGGAAGGTTTGCCTTGGAAAAGTCAACCGGATGTTGACTTGTGAGTTAGAGGGCTCAGATGTGATTTTCGGTGATTCGGTTAGCTTCGGGGGATGATTTGTGACTTAGGAGCGTGATCGGAATTGGTTTCGGAGGTCCGGTGTAGAATTAGGCTTGAATTGACGAAGTTAGTATTTTGGCGAATTCCGGTTGTTAGGTGAGATTTTGATCCAAGGGTCGGAATGGGATTTCGAGAGTTCCTGTAGCTTCGTTAGGAGATTTTGGATATGTGTGCAAAATTTCAGATCATTCGGAGTGTTTTGGTAGGGTTTTTGATCAAATGCGTAATTCGGAAGTTTTGAAAGAACTTAGGCTTGAATCCGATGTAATTTGAGGGTTTTGGTGTTAATTGTGGTATTTTGATGATTGGAGCAAGTTTGAATGATGTTTTAAGATGGATTGGCACTTTTGGTTGAGGTCCCGGGGGCCTCGGGGTGATTTCGGATAGCCATCGGGATAAAATTTGGACTTATGAGATTGCTGGTCTGCCTGGTTTCTGGTATTTCCGCATCTGCGGAAAAGGAACCGCAGATGCGGAAGAAAGATCGCAGGTGCGGTCATTGGCCTGGATGGAAGGATCCTTAGTGTCATGACCCGGATTTTTCCCACCATCGGGAGTCGTGATGGCGCCTACTAACGGAGCTAGGCAAGCCAAACATTTTAGTATTCCCTGTAACACCTCAACAATACAAATATTACGAGTCATTTAAATAAAAGCGGAAGTCTTAAAAACATAGGTAAATGAAAACCAAAAATGCGGAAGTTTAACAGTTCTCTACCCAAGACTGGTGTCACTAACTCACGAACTACTAAGGAGTGCTAAAAACATATCAGAATAGAAATACATCAATGTTTGTCTCGGTACAATGAAAACAAACTAAAACATAGAAAGGGACTCCGGCCTGCGAAGGCCAGCTAGGCTACCTCGTAAGTCCCTGGACTGAAGTCAGCTCCCGATCGATATCCTACTGTTGTGGTCCAAAAGCTGCTCCGGTACCATGATCTGTGCAAAAGAGCACAGAAGTGTAGCATCAGCACAACCGACCCTATATGCTGGTAAGTGCCTGGCCTAACCCCGGCGAAGTAGTGACGAGGCTAGACAGGACTACCAAACCAACCTGTGCAGTTCAATATATATGTGCAATAAAAGGAAAGAGCAAAGAAATTTAAACAGTTAAGAGGGAGGGGAACATACTATGGGGGAGTACAGTCCAGATTTAAAGTCAACAATTTAAGTAAGAAACAGGGCAATAACAATAACTATTGAGAGCAGGAAAATCAACAGTTGCACGGCATCAACCTTCGTGCTTTTACCCTCATTCTCACCAAGAGCAACCAAATAAAGTGCACGGCATCACCCTTCGTGCTTTTCCTCACATGACTCTCACATCATGGCACGGAATTTCCCTTCGTGCAAATATAATCAAACATGGCACAGAATGACCCTTCGTGCAAGTATAATTAAACATGGCTCGGAATGACCCTTCGTGCAAATATAATCAAACATGGCACGGAATGACCCTTCGTGCAAATATAATCAAACATGGCACGGAATGACCCTTCGTGCATTATCACTCTTCCTCACCCAAACAGTAGTCACAACTAAACGGGGCGAGGGATAACAAATAATAAGAAGTGTCCCGGCAAGGGAAATACACAATTAAACAGCTAAATCCCGGCAAGGGAACAACAACAATAACTTTCATATCCCGGCAAGGGAGATAATCAATATACTCAAACCGTCCCGGCAAGGGATTAATCATATCTCTTTCTATTTCTTTCATTTGTTACTCAATAGTCTTTTTGTCGTTCGAGCCAACACTCCAAAGAATTTACAATTCATTATTAATCCTCATACTCTTCACATTGCATAGAATTCATCAATTAACATGGAAGAGTCATAACAACATCAGAATAAGTACAAACAAGGACCCACGGTCATGCTAGACACCGGTGTATAGATACTCGTCACTATGCCTATACACCGTACTCCACATTTAGCAATTAGCAAACAACACTCTAATCCTATTCCCTCAAGCCAAAGTTAGATCAAACACTTACCTCGAATGCTCCAAACTCAACTCAATCCTTTAGTATAGCTTTACCCCTCGAATTCACCACCAAACCGCTCGAATCTAATCACAAATTACTCGAATGTATTAACAAATGCTGCTTGAATCAATTTGAATGCATGAAAATGAAATTTCCCAAAGTTTGTTCAAAAATTCCCAAAATGCCCCCCGGGCCCACGTGGTCAAAACCCGAGGTTCGAACCAAAACCCGATTACCCATTCCCCCATTAATTCAGATATATAAGTTATTTTGGAATCGGACCTCAAATTGAGGTCCAAAACCCCCAAATTTAGGAACCCTAGTTATACCCTAAAGTCCCAAATTCCCCCATTAAAATCCTTGGTTTGAAGTTGAAATTACGATTAAGGATGTTAAGGAGTATAGAAAATTAGTTAGAAATCACTTACCAATCATTTTGAAGAAGTAGAATCGTTTGGAAAATCGCCTCTTATGTTTTGGGTTTTGAAAAAGTGAAAAATGACTGAAGATCCCGACTTTATATACTGCACTGAAGACCCGGCGCGGACCGCACAAAAATGCCCCGCGGCCGCGCCGAGGAAGGGTGGGGAAACCACTCTCTGAACCTACCTAGCGCGGACCGCACTGATTTGGTGCGCGGCCGTGCTGGTTGAATGAAATCCCAAGGCCCCTCTCTGAATCTTCCAGCGCGGACCGCGCTGATATGGCACGCGGTCGCGCTGGTCGAATTGGGAGTCATTGGCCCTCTGAACCCAGCCACGCGGATCGCGCAAAAGTGCACCGCGGCCGCGCGGCTGCCAGCGTGGACCGCGCGGAAATGACCGCGGCCGCGCTGGGGGCCTGCAACACCTGGACCTGCAACGCCTGATACTTTTAAGCCTAAGACCTCCCGGAACCTACTCAAAACTCACCCGAGCCCTCGGGGCTCCAAATCGAACATACATAAAATCTCAAAAACATACTCCGGACTCATTCGTGCGATCAAATCGCCCAATTAACATCATGAATCATCAATTTGGGTCTCAATACCCATGAATTTCTCTCCAATTCCCATAAAACATTAAGTTAAGCTTTTCTAGCTCAAAACACGTCCAAATCTAACCAAACTTTACAGAAATAGCTTAAATCATATTTAAGACTTGTGCCGGGAGTCAGAACCAAAATACGAGCACAACAGCACAGTCTTCTAAACAACTAACACCTTCCAATTCTTTAATTATTTTCAGAAAATAATTTCACACAACGATTCGTTTCTCGGAATTGGGACCTCGGAATTCGATTCCGGGCACACACCCAAGTCCCAAATTTTCCTACGGACCCTCCGGGACTGTCGAATCACGAGTCCGGGTCCGTTTGTCCAAAACGTAGACAAAAGTCAAACTTAATCAATTCAAAACATCAAATTTATTATCTTTCTCACAAATTCACATTTAAACTTTCCAGCTACGCGCCCGGACTACGCACACAAGTCGAGGCAACTCCCAAGTGAGGTTTTCATGGCCTCGAAAGTACAAGGCGAGTGGGAAATACGGTGATGACCCCTTTGGGTCGTCACATCCTCCACCTCTAAAACAACCGTTCGTCCTCGAACGGACAAAAGAAAAAAGTACCTGAATCGGGGAAAAGATGGGGATAACGGCTCCGCATATCAGACTCGGACTCCCAGGTCGATGCCTCAGGAGGCTGACCTCTCCACTGAACGCGAACAGAAGGAAAACTCTTCGACTTCAACTGTCAAACCTGTCGGTCTAGAATAGCTGTCGGCTCCTCCTCATATGACAGATCCTTTTCCAATTAGACAGTACTGAAGTCTAATACATGGGTAGGATCGCCGTGATACCTCCGAAGCATAGATACGTGGAAAACTAGTTGCACGACTGATAAGCTAGGTGGCAATGCAAGTCTATAAGCCACCTCTCATACTCGGTCAAGAATCTCAAACGGACCAATGTACCTAAGTCTAAGCTTGCCCTTCTTTCCGAACCTCATCACGCCCTTCGTAGGCGACACTCGGAGCAATACTCGCTCACCAATCATGAAAGCTACATCTCGGACCTTACGGTCTGCATAAGTCTTCTGCCTAGACTGAGTTGAACGAAGCCTCTCCGGAATAATCTTGACCTTATCTAAGGCCTCCTGAACTAAGTCTATACCCAACAGCCGAGCCTCTCCCGGCTCGAACCAGCCGACTGGAGACCGACATCGCCTCCCATACAACGCCTCATACGGAGCCATCTGAATGCTAGACTGGTAGCTGTTGTTGTAGGCGAACTCTGCTAAGGGCAAAAACTGGTCCCACGAGCCTCCAAAATCAATGACACAGGCTCGGAGCATATCCTCCAATATCTGAATAGTCCTCTCGGACTGGCCGTCCGTCTGAGGATGGAACGCTGTGCTCAACTGAACCTGGGTGCCCAACTCCTGCTGAACTGCCCTCCAGAAGTGCGAGGTAAACTGCGTACCCCGATCCGAAATAATAGATACCGGCACCCCATGAAGGCGAACAATCTCTCGGATGTAGATCTCAGCTAACCTCTCTGATGAATAAGTGGCTGCAACAGGAATAAAATGCGCTGACTTGGTCAGCCTATCAACAATTACCCAAATAGCATCGAACTTCTTCCCGGTCAACGGAAGTCCAGTAACGAAATCCATGGTAATCCTCTCCCACTTCCACTCGGGAAGCTCAATCCGCTGAAACAAACCACCAGGCCTCGGATTCTCATACTTAACCTGCTGATAGTTCAAACATCGAGCCACATATGCAATAATATCTTTCTTCATCCTACGCCACCAATAATGCTGCCGCAAGTCCTGATACATTTTCGCGGCGCCGAGTGAATTGAATACCGAGAACTATGGGCCTCTGCTAAGATCAACTCTCGAATCCCATCGACATTGGGCACACAAACTCGCCCCTGCAATCTCAAAACACCATCATCATCTAAGGTCACCTTCGTGGCACCTCCACGCTGCACCGTGTCTCTCAAGACACCCAAATGTGGATCATCAAACTGCCGATCACGGATACGCTCCAATAATGAAGAACGAGCGACCTTACAAGCTAACACTCTGCTAGGCTCAAAAATGTCCAACCTCACAAATCGATTGGCCAGGGCCTGAATATCCAAAGCAAGCGGTCCCTGGCTGACCGGGACATAAGGAAGACTACCCATGCTGGCGGACTTCCTACTCAATGCATCGGCCACCACATTGGCTCTCCCCGGGTGGTACAAGATAGTAACATCATAATCTTTCAACAACTCCAACCACCTCCTCTGCCTTACATTCGACTCCTTCTGCTTGAACAGATACTGAAGACTCTTGTGATCCGTGTACACCTCACATGTCACACCATATAGATAATGCCTCCAAATCATCAAAGCATGGACAATGGCCGCCAACTCTAAATCATGCACTGGATAGTTCTTCTCGTGAATTTTCAGCTGCCTCGAAGCATACGCTATAACCTTGCCATCCTGCATCAATACTGCGCCAAGTCCAATACGGGAAGCATCACAATAGACGGTATAAGGCCCTGAACCTGTGGGCAAAACCAACACCAGTGTCGTAGTCAGAGCTGTCTTGAGCTTCTGGAAGCTCGCCTCGCACTCGTCCGACCATCTGAACTGGGCACCCTTCTGGGTCAACCTGGTCATCGGGGGTGCGATAGATGAAAACCCCTCTACAAACGACGGTAATAACCTGCTAACCCCAAGAAGCTCCGAATCTCAGTAGTTGATGCTGGTCGAGGCCAGTTCTTGACTGCCTCAATCTTCTTCGGGTCCACCTGAATACCCTCTGCTGATACGACGTGACCCAGGAATGCAACCGAACTCAACCAGAACTCGCACTTCGAGAACTTAGCGTATAACTGACTACCCTTCAGAGTCTGAAGGACCACTCGAGGTGCTGCTCGTGTTCCTCCTGACTGCGGGAGTATACCAGAATATCATCAATAAAGACTATTACGAACAGGTCCAAGTACGGCCTGCATACCCGGTTCATCAACTCCATGAATCCTGCAGGGGCGTTGGTCAACCCAAATGACATGACCAAAAACTCATAATGCCCGTACCGAGTGCGGAATGCTGTCTTAGGGACGTCGAACGCCCTAATCCTCAGCTGATGGTAGCCAGATCTCAAGTCTACCTTTGAAAACACCTTTGCACCCTGAAGCTGGTCGAACAAATCGTCAATCCTCGGCAGTGGATACTTGTTCTTGATCGTCACTTTGTTCAATTGCCGGTAATCAATGCACATCCTCATCGAACCATCCTTTTTCTTCACAAATAACACCGGCGCACCCCAAGGCGAAACGCTGGGTCTGATGAAACCCTTCTCAAGCAAATCCTGCAACTGATCCTTTAACTCTTTCAACTCTGGCGGGGCCATGCGGTACGGCGGGATAGAAATGGGCTGCGTGCCCGGAGCCAGATCAATACAAAAATCGATATCCCTGTCGGGCGGCATACCCGGCAGGTCCGAAGGGAAAACCTCGGGGAACTCTCAAACAATAGGAACATAATCAATAGAAGGGACCTCTGCGCTGGAATCGCGAACATATGCCAGATAAGCTAAAGACCCCTTCTCGACCATGCGTCGAGCCTTCACATATGAGATAACACTTGGGGTCCCTCGCCACTTCAAACGGGGCGAATCTGGTAAAGCCAAGGTCACGGTCTTGGCGTGACAATCCAAGATGGCATGTTACGGGGACAACCAATCCATCCCGAATATAACATCGAAATCCACCATGTCTAAGAGCAATAAATCAACACGGGTCTCAAGACCCTCAAACACTACCACACAGGAACGATGAACTCGGTCGACCACTATAGAATCCCCCACCGGTGTAGATACATAAACAGGAATACCCAAAGCATCACTAGACATAACCAGGTAGGGTGCAAAATAGGACGACACATATGACTACGTAGACCCTGGGTCAAATAGCACTGAGGCATCCCTATCATAGACCAGAATAGTACCTGTAATAACAGCATCTGAAGACTCAGCCTCTGGCCTGGCTGGTAAAGCATAACACCGGGGCTGGGCCCCACCTCCCTGAACCATGTCTCTGGGACGATCGGCTACTGGCTGGCCCGTACCTCTGCCGGTCCGAGCTCCACCTCTACGGTCTCTACCTCCACCTCTATGATCCCTACCCCCGCCTCTAGCTGGCTGGGCAAGCTGTGGATCACCTGGTGCCTGAATCATGGGGCGAGGACTCTGCTGCTGAGAACTACCCGAGGCTCGAGGGCAAAATCTGACAATGTGACCGGGGTCACCACAACCATAACAAGCCCTCGGCTGCTGAGACTGCTGGCCCTGTCGACCTGAATGTCCTCCCCGGAAACTCTGAAGAGGCGGTGCACTGATGGGCTGCTGATCGGAATAATGCTGCTGAGAACTACCACCGCCTGAAGTACCATGAGAAACCTGGAGTGCTGACTGAAAGGGTCTCGGTGAATGGCCTCTACCATAAGAATCCCTACCTCCAGACGAGGTACCGCTGAACCTACCAGAATGACGAGGCCTCTTATCCGACACATGACCACCTCCTCGTGCAAGAGCCATCTCAACTCTACGGGCCGCATTGGCCGCCTCCTGAAAAGAAATCTCACTCCCGGCTCCCATAGCCATCTGGAGACGGATCGGCTGAATCAGCCCATCAATAAACCTCCACACCCTCTCTCTCTCGGTGGGGAGTATCACAATAGCATGGCGGGCAAGATCAATGAACCGAGTCTCATACTGTGTAACTGTCATAGTGCACTGCTGGAGGCGCTCGAACTGCCTGTGGAGAGCCTCTCGCTGAGTAACTGGGAGAAACTTCTCCAAAACCAACTCTGCAAACTGCTCCCAAGTCAATGATGGCGACCCTGCTGGCCTGGATAAACAGTAGTCCCTCCACCAAGTCTTGGCGGATCCTGCTAGACGAAAGGTGGTGAAATCGACCCCGTTGGTCTCCACAATACCCATAGTCCGGAGAACCTCATGGCAGCTGAATAAGAAATCATGTGGGTCCTCTGTAGGAGCACCGCTGAATGTGGTGGTGAAGATCTTGGTGAACCTATCAAGCCTCCACAAAGCATCCGCGGACATAGCCGCTCCGTCGCCGGTCTGAGCCGCAATACCCGGCTGAACTGCCACAACCGGCTGAATCACTGGAACCTGAGTCTAAGGAGCTACCTGCTCCGGAGTACGTGTAGTAGGAGTCTGAACTCCTCCCCCAGCCTGAGAAGTGGCTGGTGCTGCTGGGAGCAAACCCGCTCTAGTGACGCTCTCCATAAAGCCTGCCAGTCTGACCAGAGCGTCCTGAAGATCTGGGGTGACTGTGAACCCTCCTGGGACCTGAGCTGGGCCCACCGGAGCTGCTGGGGCTGGAACCTCCTCATCATAATCAATATGAGGCTCCACCTCTGGAACTGCTGCCTGGGGCTGAGTTCTGCCCCTGCCTCGGCCTGCGGCACGGCCTCGGCCTCGTCCTCTGCCCCTCGTGGGAGCTGCTGCTGGGGGCTCGGGCTGCTGTGCGGTAGAAGAAGAAGCACGTGTTCTCGCCATCTGCGAAAGAACAGAGTAGAAGGGCAATCAATATTTGAGCAACAGAATCGCACGACAAGAAGGAACAAAAGTTAAATTTTTCCTAACTCGGTAGCCTCTGGGGATAAATACAGACGTCTCCGTACCGATCCCTCAGACTCTACCTGGTTTGCCCGTGAGTAGCTAGACCTATGTAACCTAGTGCTCTGATACCAACTTGTCACGACCCGAATTTTTCCACCATCGGGAGTCGTGATGGCGCCTACTAATGGAGCTAGGCAAGCCAAACATTTAAATATTCCCTGATAACACCTCAACAATATAAATATTACGAGTCTTTAAATAAAAGTGGAAATCTTAAAAGCATAGATAAATGAAAACCAAAAATGCGGAAGTTTAACATTTCTCTACCCAAGACTGGTGTCGCTAACTCACGAACTACTAAGGAGTGCTAAAAACAAGTCTGAATAGAAATACATCAATGTTTGTCTCGGTACAATGAAAACAAACTAAAACATAGAAAGGGACTCCAGCCTGCGAACGCCAGCTAGGCTACTTCGTATGTCCCTGGACTGATGTCGGCTCCCAATCCACTACTGCTGTGGTCCAAAAGCTGCTCCGGTACCGTGATCTGTGCAAAAGAGCACAGAAGTGTAGCATCAGCACAACCGACCCCATATGCTGGTAAGTGCCTGGCCTAACCCCGGCGAAGTAGTGACGAGGCTAGACAGGACTACCAAAACAACCTGTGCAGTTCAATATACGTATATGCAATAAAAGGAAAGAACACAGAAATCAAACAGTTAAGAGGGAGGGGAGCATGCTATGGAGGAAGTACAACCCGAATGTAAAGTCAGCAATTTAAGCAAGAAACCGTACAATAACAA
>NW_017671809.1:153708-156238 GCF_001879085.1 Nicotiana attenuata
GGGAGATTGTTCGGTTGCATGGGGTCCCAGTTTCTATCATCTCAGATATGGGTACTCAGTTTACTTCTCAGTTTTGGAGGACTTTTCAGCGAGAGTTGGGTACACAGGTAGAGTTGAGTACCGCATTTCATCCTCAGACGGACGGGCAGTCCGAGCGTACCATTCAGATATTGGAGGACATGTTGCGTGCCTGTGTTATTGATTTTGGAGGTTCTTGGGCTGAGTTCTTGCCACTTGCAGAGTTTGCTTACAACAACAGCTATCAGTCCAGTATTCAGATGGCGCCGTATGAGGCCTTATATGGGAGACGGTGTAGATCTCCGGTTGGTTGGTTTGAGCCCGGCGAGGCTAGACTATTGGGGACAGAGTTGGTCCAGGATGCCTTAGATAAGGTGAAAGTGATCCAGGAGAGACTTCGTACAGCTCAGTCGCGTCAGAAGAGTTATGCGGACCGGAAGGTTCGAGATGTATCTTACATGGTGAGCGAGAAGGTTTTGTTGAAGGTTTCGCCTATGAAGGGCGTTATGAGATTTGGAAAGAAAGGAAAGTTGAGTCCACGGTTCATTGGTCCTTTTGAGATACTTAGGAGAGTTGGGGAGGTGGCCTACATGCTTGCTTTGCCCCCAGCTTGTCGGGAGTTCACCCGGTATTTCATATTTCTATGCTCCGGAAGTATGTTGGAGACCCGGCCCATGTGTTAGACTTCAGCACGGTTCAGTTAGATGATGACTTCACTTATGATGTGGAGCCAGTGGCTATCTTGGGTCGTCAGGTTCGAAAATTGAGATCAAAGGATATAGCTTCGGTGAAGGTACAGTGGAGAGGTCGGCCCGTGGAGGAGGCTACTTGGGAGACCGAGCGGGAGATGCGGAGCAGATATCCTCACTTGTTTGAGACTCCAGGTATGTTCCTTGACCCGCTCGAGGACGAGCGTTTGTTTTAGTTGGGGAGGATGTGACGACCCGGCCCGTCGTCACGTGAGTTACTGCCCCGTTTTTCCCATATTATGTTTCTCTATGCTTCATTATCGGTATTTGGGGTAATCGAGTTGGATTGGTTTGGTAGGAGATGAGACATTTAGTCTCTTAGAAGGAAACTTATTTTGGAAAAGTCAACCGAAAGTTGACTAGTTGGTTAGAGGGCTCGGATGTGATTTCCGGAGATTCGGTTAGCTTCGGGGGATGATTTGTGACTTAGGAGCGTTATCGGAATTGGTTTTGGAGGTTCGGTGTAGAATTAGGCTTGAATTGGCGAAGTTAGTATTTTGGCAAATTCCGGTTAGTAGGTGAGATTTTGATCCGAGGGTCGGAATGGAATTTTGAGAGTTTCTGTAGCTCCGTTAGGTGATTTTGGATGTGTGTGTAAAATTTCAGGTCATTCGGAGATGTTTTGGGTCGAGTTTTGATCGAATGCGTATTGCGGAAGTTTTGAAGAAACTTAGGCTTGAATTCGATGTGATTTAATGGTTTTAGCGTTGTTAGACGTGTTTTGAGGATTGGAACAAGTTTGAATAATGTTTTAAGATGTGTTGGTAACTTTGGTTGAGATCCCGGGGGCCTCGGGGGTGACTTAGGGTGGCTAACGGAAGAAATTTGAAGTTGGAAAATTGCAGGTTTTTGGTTGCAGCAGGTGTTTCCGCATCTGCGGAAATGAGATCGCAGATGCGGTCTCGCAGAAGCGAGCTAGGCCTCGCAGGAGCGGAAATAGGAGCCCAGGTCAGGTTCCGCAGAAGCAGGACATTGGGTCGCTTAAGCGGTCCCGCAGATGCGAAGCTGGACCGCAGAAGCGGAAAGTCGCCTTAAGTGAAAGGTCCGCAGGAGCGGACGTTGACCGCATAAGCGGAAGGCGCAAAAGCGGGAATTAATCCGCAGAAGCGGAAATAACTGGCAGGTTAAGTGAAAACATCTTCCTCGCGAATTTTTGAAAGAGTAGCATTTTGGACTCCGAACCTTGAGAGCTTTGAGGCGATTTTGAAGAGAGATTCGAGGGCTATTATCAGGTATGAACTCTTGGACTTAGAGCTTGATTTTATGGTGTATAAACATGAATTTGGACTGAATAATCAAGGAATCAAAGGTCAAAAATGGTGGTTTAGGGCTTGAATTTAAGAGAGTTTAAAATAGGGATTTGATGGGTCAAATGGACCCCGATTTTGATGATTTTGATATGTATAGACTCGTGGCGAGACGATGAATCCGGAGATGTGAATTTCGTAATTTTTCGAGAAGTGGGCCCGGGGTTCGGGTTTTGCCAACTTCGTGATTTTTGATATTTTTCGAGTCTTTTCGATTGGGTTATGACCCATTAGCCTATTGTGATGTATTTCTTGTGGTCTTGATCAGATTCGACGCGCGAGGAGGGCGATTCGAGGGGAAAAGGCATAGCGAGCTAGACTTTGACTGGCTAGAGGTGAGTAATGATTTTAAATGATGTTCTGAGGGTTTGAAAACCCCGGACTTGCACAACTTGGTGCTATGTTGAGATGAGACACGCGCTCCATGACAAACGCGGGGTCATTTACTATTGGGGA
>NW_017671809.1:156876-158822 GCF_001879085.1 Nicotiana attenuata
CGGTCAGGTAACAATGGCTGACTTACTGGTTGAGTATGATTGATTTTTTTAAACTGTTTTCAAAGGATTTCCTTACTATATTTCACTAGTTTCTACTGTTTTTTTTTTCTGATGCTGCTGCTTGAGATAGCATTATTTGTGCCCTTGTGGGATTTTATTTTCTCAATCGTTATTTATTTTTATTACTCACTGAATCGGAGTACTCACATTACTTCCTGCACCATGTGTGCAGAGGCAGGCTCAGCTGAGTTCGTACCTGAGCGCTGATTTCCCAGACCAGGCGGACTAGGAGAGACGAGGTAGTTGTGGACGTCCACAACCCCGTTTTCTTCCTTGTCTTCTGCATATTTTATTCATCTTCAGATTATATTTCCAGACTTGTAGTATTTTCATCAACTCTGTAGTAGCTCGTGACATGTGACACCCCGATCATCGGGCTGAGTTTGGGATGGTTTTTCCCCGTTATGTTACGTTTATTTCCGTACTTATGATTAATCAGTATCTATGGTTTAAACCTGTTATGTTAAGAAATTGTCAAAAGCAGTGTTGATTGTTCTGTTGGCTGGCCTTGTCTTCACGAGAGGCGCCATCACGACCGGGTGGGAATTGGGTCTGACATTGTCTCGGTACAATGAAAACAAACTAAGACATAGAAAGGGACTCCAGCCTGCGAACGCCAGCTAGGCTACCTCGTAAGTCCCTGGTCTGATGTCAGCTCCCAATCCACTACTGTTGTGGTCCAAAAGCTGCTCCGGTACCGTGATCTGTGCAAAAGAGCACAGAAGTGTAGCATCAGCACAACCGACCCCATGTGCTGGTAAGTGCCTGGCCTAACCCCGGCGAAGTAGTGACGAGGCTAGACAGGACTACCAAAACAACCTGTGCAGTTCAATATACGTATATGCAATAAAAAGGAAAGAACACAGAAATCAAACAGTTAAGAGGGAGGGGAGCATGCTATGGGGGAAGTACAACCCGGATGTAAAGTCAGTAATTTAAGCAAGAAACCGTACAATAACAATAATTAATGAGAGCAGGAAAATTAACAATTGCACGGCATCGACCTTCGTGCTTTTACTCTCATTCTCACCAAGAGCAATCAAATAAAGTGCATGGCATCACCCTTCGTGCTTTTCCTCACATAACTCTCACATCATGGCACGGAATTTCCCTTCGTGCAAATATCATCAAAACATGGCACGGAATGACCCTTCGTGCAAGTATAATCAAACATGGCACGGGGTGACCCTTCGTGCAAATATAGTCAAACATGGCATGGAATGACCCTTCGTGCAAATAAAATCAAACATGGCACGGAATGACCCTTCGTGCATTATCACTCTTCCTCACCCAAATAGTAGTCACAACCAAACGGGGCGAGGGGATAACAAATAATAAGAAGTGTCCCGGCAAGGGAAATACACAATTAAACAGCTAAATCCCGGCAAGGGAACAACAACAATAACTTTCATATCCCGGCAAGGGAGATAATCAATATACTCAAACCATCCAAGAGGGATTAATCATATCTCTTTCTATTTCTTTCATTTCTTACTCAATAGTCTTTTTGTCGTTCGAGCCAACACTCCAAAGAATTTACAATTCATAATTAATCCTCATACTCTTCACATTGCATAGAATTCATCAATTAACATGGAAGAGTCATAACAACATCAGAGTAAGTACAAACAAGGACCCACGATCATGCTAGACACCGGTGTATAGATACTCGTCACCATGCCTATACACCGTACTCCACATTTAGCAATTAGCAAACAACACTCTAATCCTATTCCCTCAAGCCAAAGTTAGATCAAACACTTACCTCGAATGCTCCAAACTCAACTCAATCCTCTAGTATAGCTTTACCCTCGAATTCACCACCAAACCGCTCGAATCTAATCAGAAATTACTTGAATGTATTACCAAATGCTATTTAAATCAAT
>NW_017671809.1:160453-166583 GCF_001879085.1 Nicotiana attenuata
GACCTCAGCTGTCGAACCTGCCGGTCTAGAATAGCTACCGGCTCCTCCTCATATGACAGATCCTTGTCCAATTGGACAGTACTGAAGTCTAATACATGGGTAGGATCGCCGTGATACCTCCGAAGCATAGATACATGGAAAACTGGGTGCACGACTGATAAGCTAGGTGACAATGCAAGTCTATAAGCCACCTCTCCTACTCGGTCAAGAATCTCAAACGGACCAACGTACCTAGGGCTAAGCTTGCCCTACTTTCCGAACCTCATCACGCCCTTCATAGGCGACACTCGGAGCAATACTCGTTCACCAATCATGAAAGCTACATCTCGGACCTTACGGTCTGTATAAGTCTTCTGCCAAGACTGAGCCGAACGAAGCCTCTCGTGAATAATCTTGACCTTATCTAAGGCCTCCTGAACTAAGTCTGTACCTAACAGCCGAGCCTCTCCTGGCTCGAACCAGCCAACTGGAGACCGACATCGCCTCCCATACAATGCCTCATATGGAGCCATCTGGATGCTAGACTGGTAGCTGTTGTTGTAGGCGAACTCTGCTAAGGGCAAAAACTGGTCCCACGAGCCTCCCAAATCAATAACACAGGCTCGGAGCATATCCTCCAATATCTGAATAGTCCTCTCGGACTGGCCGTCCGTCTGAGGATGGAACGCTGTGCTCAACTGAACCTGGGTGCCTAACTCCTACTGAACTGCTCTCCAGAAGCGCGAGGCAAACTGTGTACCCCGGTCTGAAATGATAGATACCGGCACCCCATGAAGGCGAACAATCTCTCGGATGTAGATCTCAGCTAACCTCTCCGATGAATAAGTGGCTGCAACAGGAGTGAAATGCGCTGACTTGGTCAGCCTATCAACAACGACCCAAATAGCATCAAACCTCTTCTGAGTCATCGGAAGTCCAGTAACGAAATCCGTGGTGATTCTCTCCCACTTCCACTCGGGAAGCTCAATCCTCTGAAACAAACCACCAGGCCTCGGATGCTCATACTTAACCCGCTGACACTACGCCACCAATAATGCTGCCGCAAGTCCTGGTACATCTTCGCGGCGCCCGGGTGAATAGAATATCGGGAACTATGGGCCTCCACTAAGATCAACCCTCGAAGCCCATCGACATTGGGCACACAAACTCGCCCCTGCAATCTCAAAACACCATCATCATCTAAGGTCACCTTCGTGGCACCTCCACGCTGCACCGTGTCTCTCAGGACACACAAATGGGGATCATCAAGCTGCCGATCGCGGATACGCTCCAACTTGAAGAACGAGCGATCGTGAAAGCTAACACCCTGCAGGCTCAGAAATGTCCAGTCTCACAAATCGATTGGCCAAGGTCTGAAAATCCAAAGCAAGCGGTCTCTGGCTGACCGGAATATAAGCAAGACTACCCATGCTGGCGGACTTCCTACTCAATGCATCGGCCACCACATTGGCCTTACCCGGGTGATACAAGATAGTAACATCATAATCTTTCAACAACTCCAACCACCTTCTCTGCCTCACATTCAACTCCTTTTGCTTGAACAGATAGTGAAGGCTCTTGTGATCCGTGTACACCTCACACGTCACACCATATAGATAATGCCTCCAAATCTTTAAGGCATGAACAATAGCCGCCAACTCTAATTCATGCACTGGATAGTTTTTCTCGTGGATCTTCAACTGCCTCGAAGCATAGGCAATGACTTTGCCATCCTGCATCAATACTGCACCAAGCCCAATGCGGGAAGCATCGCAATAGCCTGTGTAAGGCCCTGAGCCTGTGGGCAAAACCAACATCGGTGCCGTAGTCAGAGCTGTCTTGAGCTTCTGAAAGCTCGCCTCGCACTCGTCCGACCATCTGAACTGAGCACCCTTCCGGGTCAACCTGGTCATCGGGGCTGCGATAGATGAAAACCCCTCTACAAACCGACGGTAATAACCTACTAACCCCAAGAAACTCCGAATCTAAGTAGTTAATGCTGGTCGAGGCCAGTTCTTGACTGCCTGAATCTTCTTCAGGTCCACCTGAATACCCTCTGCTGATACGACGTGACCAAGGAATGCAACCGAACTCAACCAGAACTCGCACTTCGAGAACTTAGCGTATAATTAACAATCCTTCAGAGTCTGAAGGACCACTCTGAGGTGCTGCTCGTGCTCCTCCTGACCGCGGGAGTATATCAGAATATCATCAATAAAGACTATCACGAACAAGTCCAAATAAGGCCTGAACACTTGGTTCATCAACTCCATAAATGCTGCTTGGGCATTGGTCAACCCGAATGACATGACCAGGAACTCGGGGAACTCCCGAACAATAGGAACCGAGTCAATAGAAGGGACCTCTGCGCTGGAATCGCGAACATATGCCAAGTAAGCTAAACACCCCTTCTCGACCATGCGTCGAGCCTTCACATATGAAACAACACTGCGGGTGGCATGACCTGGGGTCCCTCTCCACTCTAAACGGGGCAAATCTGGCAAAGCCAGGGTCACGGTCTTGGCGTGACAATCTAAGATAGCATGATACGGGGACAACCAATCCATCCCGAATATAACGTCGAAATCAGCCATGTCTAAGAGCAACAAAACAAAACGGGTCTCAAGACCCTCAAACACTACCACACAGGAACGGTGAACTCGATCGACCACTATAGAATCACCCACCGGTGTAGATACATAAACAGGGATGCCCAAAGCATCACTAGGCATAACCAGGTAGGGTGCAAAATAGGATGACACATAGGAATACGTAGACCCAGGGTCAAATAGCACTGAGGCCCCCCTATCACAGACCAGAATAGTACCTGTAATAACAGCATCTGATGACTCAGCCTCTGGCCTGGCTGGCAAAGCATAACACCGGGGCTGGGCCCCACCTCCCTGAGCCATGTCTCTAGGACGATCAGCTACTGGCTGACCCCTACCTCTGCCAGTCCGAGCTCCACCTCTACGGTCTCTACCTCCACCTCTATGATCCCTACCCCCGCCTCTCGCTGGCTGGGCAAGCTGTGGGTCACCTGGTGCCTGAATTATGGGGCGAGGACTCTGCTGCTGAGAACTACAGGAGGCTCGAGGGCAAAATCTGATAATGTGACCGGGGTCACCATAACCATAACAAGCCCTCGGCGGCTGAGACATCTGGCTCTGTCAACCTGAATGACCTCCCTGGAAACTCTGAAGAGGTGGTGCACTGATGGGCTGCTGGTCGGAATAATGCTGTTGAGAACTACCACCGCCTGAAGTACCATGAGAAACCTGGAGTGCTGACTGAAAGGGTCTCGGTGAATATCCTCTACCATAAGAATCCCTACCTCCAAACGAGGTACCGCTGAACCTGCCAGAATGACGAGGCCTCTTATCCGACACATGACCACCTCCCCGTGCAAGAGCCATCTCAACTCTACGGGCCGCATTGGCCGCCCCCTGAAAAGAAATCTCACTCCCGACTCCCAACGCCATCTGGAGACGCATCGGCTGAATCAGCCCATCAATTGTGACGACCCAAAGGGTCATCACCGGATTTCTCTCTTTTCCATGTTTTCGAGGCCTTGAAAACCTCATCTCTGCTTGCCTCGATTTGCGTGCGCAGTGCGGGCGCGTAGCCGAAAAGCTTATATGTTAAATTCTGTGAAAATTTCAAAATGTGGCTTTAAAATGATTAAAGTTGACTTTGGTCAACATTTTTGGTAAACGGATCCGGACCCGTGATTTGACGGTCCCGGAGGGTCCGTAGAAAAATATGAGACTCGGGCATATGCCCGGAGTCGAATTTCGAGGTCGAGAGCCCGAAAAATAAATTTTCTGTGAAATTATTTTTCTGAAATTATTAAGGAAAATAGAAATGAAAATTGATTAAAAGACTATGGTATCGGGCTCGTATTTTGGTTCCGACGCCCGGTACAAGTCTTAAATATGTGTTAAGCACTTTCTGCAAAGTTTGGTCGAAATCAGATGTCATTTGACGTGTTTCGAACCTAAATATCTAAAATTTGAAGTTATGAAGTTTGAAATGAAAATGATGATCTTAAGGCTTGATTCAATGGTTTTTGATGTTATTTTGGCGATTTGATCGCTCGAGTAAGTTCGTAGGATGTTATTGAGTTAGTGTGTGTGATTGGTTAGGAGCCCCGAGGGCTCGGGAGTGAATTGGAGGTGGTTCGGGGTGTTTTTACACTTAGGAAAGGATCAGATTCTGCTGCATTTTTTTTCACAGGCATTTTGTTCTTCGCGAACGCGGCCTCAGGCTCGCGTTCGCAGTGCTTTGGTCTTCCCCTCTTACGCGTTCGCGTCCTACTTCACGCGATCGCGTAGTTCTAATTCCCCCTCCTTCGCGTTCGCATCCTCACTATCGCGAACGCGTAGCTTTACCAGCTTCCTCAACGCGTTTGCGTGGCCCCACACGCGTTCGCGTATAACAGTCCCTTGACCCCAAACCATTTTCTTCTACGCGTTCGGATTTATTTCACGCGTTCGCGATGGAGTGTCCAGTTTACCCTTCCGAACGCGGCCCCTCTCCCGCGAACGCGAAGGGCTATTTTGCCCAGCGAATTTTAAGTTAAAAAACAAAATAGTAGCTCGGGATTTTCATAAAAATACACGAACTCCTTTCTTCTCCAAGCACTTAGGCGTCCATTGAAGCTCCCTTTCATCAAAACTTCTTGGGTAAGCATTGTTCAACTTGTTTTCTTCAATTTCCTCTATTAATTACTAAATTCCTAGCCCTAAATCTTGAAATCAAAGTAGAAATTAAGGGTTTTGGGTAGAGCTAGGGTTTTGAGAATTTTGGGTGATTCAACCTCAATTTGGGGTCGAATCTTAAAACAAATTATATATTTGAACTCGTGGGGTTATGGGTGATTGGGTTTTGGTCCGAGCCTCGTGTTTGGACCATGTGGGACCAGTGTCGAATTTTGGTGTTTTTGGAAGAATGATAGGAATTTCATTTCTAGGCTATGGGGTTATGTTTTGAGCCCTTATTGATATTATTGAACTAATCATGCCTAGATATCATTGTTTCGGAGTTGGATTGTAGAGGAAAGGCGGTATTAGAGAGTTGATTGCTATTCTTGGACCGGGTAAGTGTTTGTTCTAACTTTGGCTTGAGGGTATAGGATTAGGATGTTATTTGCTACTTGCTAAATGTGGAGTACGGTGTATAGGCATGGTGACAGTTATCTATGCACCGGAGTCTAGCATGACCGTGAGTCTTAATTTCTTTTAATTCGAATGATGTGACACAATTTCCTTGTTTAATTGATAAATTTCATATAATGTGAACGGTTGAGGAAGAATTGTGATTGGTATATTTTGGAGCGTTTGCTCGAACAAGAATGTGATAGTTGAGAAAGAAGAGATTTAAAAGAGGATGTGTTGTGATTAGTCCCTTGCCGGGACGTGTAGACTATTATTATGTACTCTCCCTTACCGGGATATTTGGGCTGTTAGCTGTACCTTTGCCGGGTTAAAGTGTTATGTTGTCGAATTCCCCTAATGGGGCCTTCTTTACAAAGTCAGATATTTTGAACTATAATATGGGATCGTGTGGCACGCCGTCCACTTATATTCTATAATATGGGATCGTGTGGCACGCCGTCCACTTATATTCTATAATATGGGATCGTGTGGCACGCCGTCCACTTATATACTATAATATGGGATTGTGTGGCATGCCGTCCACTTATATACTATAATATGGGATCGTGTGACACGCCGTCCACTTATATATTATGAAATGGGATCGTGTGGCACACCGACCACTTATATATTATGAAATGGGATCGTGTGGCACGCCGTCCACTTATGAATTAAGAAATGGGATCGTGTGGCACGCCGTCCACTATATATATCATGGAAACCCGGAGTAGTTCTGCTGTTATTTCTAATATTCGTCTTCATCTGTTATCCCCGAGCATGCCCCCTTCCAGCTTTACTGATATCTTCTGTTATTATTTCCGTTTGTATATGTATATATCTGTACAGGTTGTTTTGGTAGGTCCTGTCTAGCCTCGTCACTACTTCGCCGGGGTTAGGCCAGGACTTACCAGCACATGGGGTCGGTTGTGCTGATGCTACACTCTGTGCATTTTTGTGCACAGATCAGGGTAGCTAGCTTTTGGACCGTCAGCAGT
>NW_017671809.1:166603-211177 GCF_001879085.1 Nicotiana attenuata
TTCGGTCAACGAGTTTTGGGGAAACGGACCCGGAATCATGATTTGACAATTTCTGAGGGTCCGTGGGGAAAATATGGGACCTGGGCGTATGTCCGGAATCGAATTCCGAGGTCTCTAGCCCGCGTAATAAATTTTTATGTGAAATTGTTAAGTTAAAGTTTCAAAAGGTTTAAATAAACTAAGAAATCATTGTTTTCCTAGGTATCGGGTTCGGATTTCGATTCCGAAACTTGGTACAAGTCCGAAATCTCAGTTAAGACTTACCCGTAAAATTTGGTGTCAATCCGAGTAGTTTAAGGGCGTTTTGACCCGTTGGAGGAGAATTAAGAACTTGAAGTTCAATGATTTGATTCATTTGGTTTTGGGGTTGATTCCTTGATTTAGCGTTGTTTTGAGTGTTTCGAGGGTTCGAGTAGGTTCGCCTCGTGATTTCAGACTTGTCGGTATGTTCGGGCGGGGTACGGGAGCCCCGAGCGTCAAACGAGCGAGGCTCGAGTGAAGTTAGAATTTGGAAAATGACTGAAGCTTGCTGCTTCTGTCATAACCGCATCTGCGGTTCTTGGACCGCAGATGCGGTCATTAGATCGCAGAAGCGGAGAAGGGGCAGGCCAGGGGAAACCGCAAAAGCTGCCCAGGGACCGCAGAAGCGGTTCCGCCTATGCGGCCCCTAGACCACAGAAGCGGTCGAGCCCCAAATCCCAAAAGCCGCAGAAGCGGATTTCGCAGAAGCGGAAATACTTCCGCAGATGCGAAAATAACTGGGGGAAGAAGGGTTCATTTAATACGAACTCAAACTCATTTCTCTCATTTTTCACTCTACACTTAGGCGATTTGGGTTCTTCCAAGAGAGGGTTTCCACATAACTTGGTAAGGTAAGTAATTTCCCTTCATCCTTAGCTTAAATACATGTATATTAGGTAGATTAAACACCAAAAATTTAGTAAAAATCAAGAATTTGAGCTAGACCTAGGGTTTTAATAAAACTAAGAATATATCTTAAAAATTTGCCATTTAATGAACTAGAAATCATATATTTGTGATCCTTAGGTGATAGAGAACAACTTCCTTCGAAAAATCTCGGAATCCGGGCAGGTGGGCCCGGGGTCGGAATTTAGGAAACTTGTGTTAATGGTTAGAAAATTGCCTAAATAGTTAGAGTTCGACCTTGTAAGCCTTTATTTACTAGTTCTTACTTCGTTTGATTAGTTTGGGATTGTTCGGCTTCGAATTAAGGACTTGGGCTCGTTCTTGGACATTGGAAGTGCACTTTGGAGCGAGGTGAGTCTCCTTTCCAACCTTGTGAGAGGGAATTGTCCCCATAGGATTATAAATGAGTAATTGTTGTTAAATGTGCGGGCTACGTACGTACTAGGTGACGAGAGTCCGTGCGTAGCTACTATAATGATAATTGTTCAGGTAGTTTAGGACCCACGTCATGTCTAATTGGGGAATATTTCTTGTTTTAAATTGCCAATATGATCATTTATGATTTGCTAGAGACTTGAGGAAATGAAAAGTGAACTTATGAGTTTGTTGAGTCTTGGTAGGAATTCCCTTGTATGTAATTGAGCCTTATGTGTTTTCCTGGAATTTTCTTGATGATTATGGATCGGGCTGATTGCCTCGGTGAGAATAGATGCATCTACGGTTCGTGCCACTCGACCCTCGGCAGTGCACAATTTATTTTCTGTTGGAGCGGGCCGTCGACCTCGGCATGATTGTGCATGATTTATATGCTTACATTTAGATATGACATGATCACTTGTTTAATATGAAAAAGGGAAAGCTGGTAGTTTAATTATGTCAAGAACATGAATATGACTCTTCTCTTAAGCTTGTGTTATTGGAAATTCTTCATGCTGTATATCTCACTTTATTATTATATTATCTTGACCTTAGTAAGTATCAAGTCGACCTCTCGTCTCCACTTCTTCGAGATTAGACGAGATACTTACTGAGTACATGTGGTTTATGTACTCATACTACGCTCTGTACTTAAATGTATAGGATTTGAGGCAGGTGGATCTGGACATCATCCTGGTGCGCATCAGTGAGCACGCTTGGGGACTTCTACGGTGAGCTGCTTCTCTTTCATGCTGATCCGCAGCCGAAGAAGTTCTTTTTTGTACTTTTTTTTGTTTCTGTCTATTCTGATTCAGACAGTAGGATAGTGTATTATTCTTTTGTGTATATTCTACTAGTCGCCCATAGCTTGTGACACCAGGTTCTGGCACACATAGTAGTAGACATCTATTTTGGGGTTGTATCGCTATTTTAGCACTTTATGATCTTTACTGGTCTTATTTTTAAATTCGAAAATCTAGTATAACTGTCTTTGGCTAAAGTCAAATGAGAACTTAATCACATTCCGCATCGGCTGGCCTGACAACGGTGTTAGGCGCCATCATGACCTATTATGGAAAATGGGTCGTGACAACATGGTATCAGAGCACTAGGTTCACGTAGGTCTCACAAGTTATGGGCAAACCTAATAGAGTCTTGTAGATCGGTACGGAGATGTCTGTATTTATCTTCGAGAGGCTATAGGATGTTAGGAAAGACTACTCTTTATTCATTTTCCATCGTGCAGTGGTCAGTGTACTAAATTTCCTCTTCTATTCTCTCACAGATGGTGAAGACTCGTACCGCCGACGTTCCGGACCCGGGAGGAGCTGCTCCCCCCGTTGCTAGAGGCCGAGGTAGAGTCCGGGGGAGGGCACCGGCCCGTGGTAGGGGACGAGGGCGTCCCAGAGCTATTCCAGTTGCACCACCAGCAGACCCTGCGAGGGATCCCATTATTGAGGAGTAGGGCGAGGCGCCCGCAGCTGTGCCTACTCCGATGGATTTCATGACTGCGCCGGGATTTCAGGAGGTCATGGGCCGTATGCTTCGGTTCATGGACACTATGACTCAGGTTGGTTTATTTCCAGCAGATCCAGCTACCTCACAGGCAGGAGGGGGAGCACAGACCCCTACCGCACGGGCTCCAGGCCATACAGCCGCAGTTTATCATACTCCGGGTGCACTACCCGCGGAGGGGGTTCAGCCAGTTGCTACAGCGGCACCCCAGCCCAGTCCAGCTGTGGACGGCAATCCGCAGAAGTTGTTAGACAGATGGACCAGGTTGCACCCTCCAGTCTTCGGGGGCGAGCGTCATGAGGATGCCCAGGATTTCGTTGACAGGTGCAAGGATAGACTGCACAACATGAGGATATTGGATTCGCATGGAGTCGATTTCACTACTTTTCAGCTGGAGGGCAGGGCCCGTAGATGGTGGCAGTCTTATTACTTAGCAGGCTAGCAGGCGCTCCTCCCCTCACTTGGGGTCAGTTCACTCAGTTGTTCCTTGATCGGTACATTCCACCATCTGAGAGGGAAGAGCTGCGTCATCAGTTTGAGTATCTGGAGCAGGGTCATATGTCAGAGACCGACTATGAGGCGAGGTTCTCTGAGTTGTCTCGCCATGCACTCATGATACTCCCCATAGAGGCAGAGAGAGTACGGAGTTTTGTTGCGGGATTACATCCCACTATCCGGTCGGGTATGGCTCGTGAGGTAGAGATGGGCACTGGATATCAGCTAGTACTTGAGATTGCCCGCAGGATTGAGGGTTACCGTTTGAGGGGTAGAGAGCAGATGCAGCAGGATAAGAGGGCCAAATTCTCAGGAGAGTTCAGAGGCGCCCCAGCCAGGGGCAGAGGTCACTTTGGGAGGGGTCAGCCCAGTAGGCCCCCAGTTCCAGCACCACCACCGGCTAGGGGTGCCCTAGCGCGCTCCTATTTCAGCGCCATGCCAGAGAGTTCTTATCGCCCGCCAGCTATTCAGGGTTCATCCGGTGGGTATTCAGGTCCTGCGGAGTCTTCCGGTTCTTATTTCAGTGCTATACCGGAGGGTTCTTACCACCCGCCGGCTATTCAAGCTTCTTCTAGTGGGTCTTCTGGTATTTAGGGTCAGCCATCCGGAAAGCAGGCCGCCGCACCATGTTGTTTTGAGTGCGAGGACGCAGGCCACATGAGGAGATACTTCCCCAGGCTTAGGGGCAAGGCAGTACAGCAGGGGCAGCAGCCTATGACTCCAGCACCAGCGGCCAGCCGCCTAGAGGTGGAGAGCATACTGGTAGAGGCCATTCCAGGGGTAGAGGCTAGACTGGGAGAGGTCAGCCAGCTACTACTCAGTCAGTTGGGGGCCAGACAGCCGGTACTCCAGCTAGATTCTACGCTCTTCCAGCCAGGCCATATGCATTGGCCTCAGATGCCGTCATCACAGGTATTATTTCCGTCAGCGGTAGAGATGCATCGGTGTTATTTGATCCAGGGTCTACTTATTCATATGTATCATCTCTGTTTGCTCGTTTCCTGGCTATTTCTCCGGAGCCTTTGGGTGTTCCTGTTCATGTGTCCACTCCTGTGGGTGATTCTGTGGTTGTGAACCGGATTTACCGGTCTTGTGTGGTTACTTTCTGTGGTCTTGAGACTAGAGCAGATCTTCTGTTGCTCGATATGATCGATTTTGAGGTTATCCTGGGCATGGATTGGTTATCTCCACATCACGCCGTTCTAGATTGCCATGCCAAGACTGTTTCTCTAGCGATGCCAGGGTTGCCGAGGTTGGAGTGGAAGGGTTCCACAGTTGATACGCCTAGCAGGGTCATTTCCTTCCTGAAGGCTCAGCGCATGGTTGAGAAGGGGTGTTTGGCCTACTTAGCTTATGTTTGAGACACCATCACAGATTCCCCGACGATTGATTCAGTGCCAATAGTCCGAGAGTTCGCCGATGTTTTTCCTTCCGATCTTCCAGGCATGCCACCAGATTGTGATATTGATTTCTGTATTGATTTGGCTCCAGGCACTCAGCCTATATCTATCCCGCCGTACCGTATGGCTCCTAAGGAGCAAAGGAGCTGAAGGAGCAGTTGGAGGAGTTGTTAGCGAAAGGGTTTGTTAGGCCCATTGTATCGCCTTGGGGTGCACCAGTGCTATTTGTGAAGAATAAGGATGGGACTATGCGGATGTGCATTGATTACCGCCAGTTGAACAAAGTCACCATCAAAAACAAGTATCCATTACCCCGTATTAATGATTTGTTTGACCAGCTGCAGGGTGCTAGGGTGTTCTCTAAGATCGACCTGAGGTCAGGGTATCATCAGTTGAAGATTCGGGATTCAGATGTTCCGAAGACCGCATTCAGGACTAGATATGGCCACTATGAGTTTCTGGTGATGTCCTTTGGCTTGACTAATGCTCCAGCGGCATTTATGGATCTGATGAACAGGGTGTTCAGGCCTTATATTGATTCTTTTGTCATCGTCTTCATTGACGACATCCTGATATACTCACGTAGCCTGGGGGAGCACGAGCAGCATTTGAGAGTAGTGCTTCAGACCTTGCGAGAGCAGCAGCTTTATGCTAAGTTCTCCAAGTGTGAGTTTTGGCTGGAGTCAGTAGCATTCTTGGGGCATGTAGTGTCAGGGGAGGGTATTAAGGTGGATCCCAAGAAGATTGAGGCAGTTCAGAGTTGGCCACGTCCTACTTCAGTGACCGAGATCAGGAGTTTCTTGGGGTTAGCAGGTTATTACCGGCGATTTGTGCAGGGCTTTTCATCTATTGCATCACCTCTGACCAGATTGACCCAAAAGGGTGCCCCGTTCTGTTGGTCCGATGATTGTGAGGAGAGCTTCCAGAAGCTCAAGACGGCTTTGACTACGGCACCAGTTCTTGTATTGCCTTCCGGTTCAGGGATGTATACAGTGTATTGCGACGCTTCTCGCGTTGGCTTGGGATGTGTATTGATGCAGGAGGGGCGAGTTATTGCATATGCTTCACGTCAGCTGAAGGTTCATGAGAAGAATTACCCTGTGCACGATCTAGAGTTGGCGGCGATTGTCCATGCTCTCAAGATATGGAGGCATTATTTGTATGGTGTGTCATGTGAGGTTTACACCGACCATCGCAGCTTGCAGCATTTGTTCAAGCAGAGAGATCTTAATTTGAGGCAGCGCAGGTGGCTTGAGTTACTAAAGGATTATGACATTACCATTCTTTATCATCCAGGTAAGGCGAATGTGGTCGCGGATGCCTTGAGCAGAAAGGCGGAGAGTATGGGTAGCTTGGCGTTCATTCCTGCCGAGATGAGACCATTAGCTTTGGACATCCGGTCTTTAGCTAACAGACTTGTGAGGTTGGACATTTCGGAGCCCAGCCGAGTTCTAGCATGTGTGGTTGCTCAGTCTTCGTTATTGGGGCAGATTAAGGCCCGACAGTTCGATGATCCACATTTGGCGGTCCTCAGAGAGACGGTACTTCAGGGAGGTGCCAAGGAGATTTCTATTGGCGAGGATGGTGTGTTACGGCTACAGGGCCGTGTATGTGTTCCTAATGTTGATGGCTTGAGAGAGAGGATTCTAGAGGAGGCCCACAGTTCGAGGTATTCCATTCATCCGGGTGCCACGAAGATGTATCGTGACTTGAGACAGCACTACTGGTGGCGGAGGATGAAGAAGGACATAGTGGAGTATGTTGCTAGATGTTTGAATTGCCAGCAGGTCAAATATGAGCACCAGAGGCCAGGTGGCCTACTTCAGCAGATGCCCATTCCGGAATGGAAGTGGGAGCGCATTACCATGGATTTCGTGGTTGGGTTGCCGCGGACTCAGCGGAAGGTTGATTCAGTGTGGGTTATTGTGGATAGGTTGACCAAGTCGGCCCACTTCATTCCGGTGGCGACTACTTATACGGCGGAGAGATATGCTCAGATTTACATTCGGGAGATAGTCAGGTTGCACGGTGTGCCGGTTTCCATCATATCGGACAGAGGCCCTCAGTTCACTTCCCATTTCTGGAGAGCTGTTCAGAGTGAGTTGGGGACTCGCGTAGAGCTCAGCACGGCATTCCATCCTCAGACCGACGGGCAGTCGGAGCGGACTGTTCAGATTTTAGAGGATATGCTTAGAGCATGTGTGATCGACTTTGGAGGGCAGTGGGATCAGTTCTTGCCCTTGGCGGAGTTTGCATACAATAATAGCTATCAGTCCAGCATAGAGATGGCCCCGTATGAGGCATTGTATGGTCGGCGTTGTCGTTCTCCTATTGGGTGGTTTGAGCCCGGTGAGGCTAAGTTACTTGGCACAGATTTGGTACAGGATGCCTTGGATAAGGTAAAGTTGATTCAGGAGAGGCTCCGCACAGCTCAGTCCAGGCAGAAGAGTTACGCGGATCAGAAGGCACGTGATGTATCATTCACGATTGGCGAGAAGGTTCTCTTGAAAGTCTCGCCAATGAAGGGCATTATGAGGTTTGGGAAGAAGGGCAAGCTAAGCCCAAGGTTTATTGGCCCCTTTGAGGTGTTGAGGCGAGTTGGAGAGGTTGCCTATGAGCTTGCTTTACCTCCCAGTTTATCAGGAGTTCATCCAGTCTTCCATGTATCGATGCTTCGGAAGTATCATGCCGACCATTCACATGTGTTGGATTTCAGTACCATTCAGTTAGATGAGAGCTTGGGCTACGAGGAGGAGCCAGTTGCCATTGTTGATAGACAGGATCGCCAGTTGAGGTCCAAGAGGATTTCTGCGGTAAGAGTCCAGTGGAGGGGCCAACCGGTCGAGGAGGCGACCTGGGAGTCCGAGGAGGACATGCGGAGCAGATATCCCCACTTATTCAGCAGTCCAGGTACTTTTCTATGTCCGTTCGAGGACGAACGTTTGTTTAAGAGGTGGAGAATGTAACGACCCGACCGGTCGTTTTGCATTTTTGAACCCCGTTCCCTTAAATAAGACTTCCCGCACTTGCTTTAGCTAATTTATGACTTGCGGGGACGGGTGGTTCGGAAGTTAGAAGAGTTTTGAGCAAGAATAAGTCTAGTTGCTTCTTTAAGTTTCTTTAAAAAGGCCAAGTTTGACTTCGGTCAACATTTTGGGGAAACGGACCCGGAATCGTGATTTGACAATTTCTGAGGGTCCGTGGGAAAATATGGGACCTGGGCGTATGCCCGGAATCGAATTCCGAGGTCCCTAGCCCGAGTAATGAATTTTTATGTGAAATTGTTAAGTTAAAGTTTCAAAGGTTTAAATAAACTAAGAAATCATTGTTTTCCTAGGTATCGGGTTCGGATTTCGATTCCGAAACTTGGTACAAGTCCGAAATATCAGTTAAGACTTACCCGTAAAATTTGGTGTCAATCCGAGTAGTTTAAGGGCGTTTTGACCCGTTGGAGGAGAATTAAGAACTTGAAGTTCAATGATTTGATTCATTTGGTTTTGGGGTTGATTCCTCGATTTAGCATTGTTTTGAGTGTTTCGAGGGTTCGAGTAGGTCCGCCTCGTGATTTCAGACTTGTCTGTATGTTCGGGCGGGGCACGGGAGCCCCGAGCGTCAAACGAGCGAGGCTCGAGTGAAGTTAGAATTTGGAAAATGACTGAAGCTTGCTGCTTCTGTCATAACCACATCTGTGGTTCTTGGACCGCAGAAGCGGGACCGCAGATGCGGTCATTATATCGCAGAAGCGGAGAAGGGGCAGGCCAGGGGAAACCGCAAAAGCGGCCCAGGGACCGCAGAAGCGGTTCCGCCTATGCGGGCCCCAGACCGCAGAAGCGGTCGAGCCCCAAATCCCAAAAGCCGCAGAAGCGGCCAAATTCTGCTGAAGCGGATTCCGCAGAAGCGGAAATACTTCCGCAGATGCGAAAATAATTGGGGGCAGAAGGGTTCATTTAATACGAACTCAAACTCATTTCTCTCATTTTTCACTCTACACTTAGGCGATTTGGGTTCTTCCAAGAGAGGGTTTCCACATAACTTGGTAAGGTAAGTAATTTCTCTTCATCCTCAGCTTAAATACATGTATATTAGGTAGATTAAACACCAAAAGTTTAGTAAAAATTAAGAATTTGAGCTAGAACTAGGGTTTTAATAAAACTAAGAATTTATCTTAAAAATTTGCCATGTAATGAACTAGAAATCATATATTTGTGATCCTTAGGTGATAGGGAACAACTTCCTTCGAAAAATCTCGGAATCCGGGCACGTGGGCCCGGGGTCGGAATTTAGGAAACTTGTGTTAATGGTTAGAAAATTGCCTAAATAGTTAGAGTTCGACCTTGTAAGCCTTTATTTACTAGTTCTTACTTCGTTTGATTAGTTTGGGATTGTTCGGCTTCGAATTAAGGACTTGGGCTCGTTCTTGGACATTGGAAGTGCACTTTGGAGCGAGGTGAGTCTCCTTTCTAACCTTGTATGAGGGAATTGTCCCCATAGGATTATAAATGAGTAATTGTTGTTAAATGCGGGGGTTACGTACGTACTAGGTGACGAGAGTCCCTGCGTAGCTACTATAATGATAATTGTTCAGGTAGTTTAGGACACACGTCATGTCTAATTGGGGAATATTTCTTGTTTTAAATTGCCAATATGATCATTTATGATTTGCTAGAGACTTGAGGAAATGAAAAGTGAACTTATGAGTTTGTTGAGTCTTGGTGGGAATTCCCTTGTATGTAATTGAGACTTATGTGTTTTCCTGATATTTTCTTGATGATTATGGACCGGGCCGATCGCCTCGGTGAGAATAGATGCATCTATGGTTCGTGCCGCTCGGCCCTCGGCAGTGCACAATTTATTTTCTGTTGGAGCGAGCCGTCAACCTTGGCATGATTGTGCATGATTTATATGCTTACATTTAGATATGACATGATCACTTGTTTAATATGAAAAAGGGAAAACTGGTAGTTTAATTATGTCAAAAACATGAATATGACTCTTCTCTTAAACTTGTGTTATTGGAAATTCTTCATGCTGTATATCTCACTTTATTATTATATTATCTTGACCTTAGTATGTATCAAGTCGACCTCTCATCTCTACTTCTTCGAGATTAGACGGGATACTTACTGAGTACATGTGGTTTATGTACTCATACTACGCTTCTGTACTTAAATGTACAGGATTTGAGGCAGGTGGATCTGGACATCATCCTGGTGCGCATCAGTGAGCACGCTTGGGGACTTCCACGGTGAGCTGCTACTCTTTCATGCCGATCCGCAGCCGAAGAAGTCCTTTCTTGTACTTTTTTTGTTTCTGTTTATTCTGATTCAGACAGTAGGATAGTGTATTATTCTTTTGTGTATATTCTACTAGTCGCCCGTAGCTTGTGACACCAGGTTCTGGCACACACAGTAGTAGACATTTATTTTGGGGTTGTATCACTATTTTAGCACTTTATGATCTTTACTGGTCTTATCTTTAAATTCGAAAATCTAGTATAACTGTCTTTGGCTAAAGTAAAATGAGAAATTAATCACATTCCGCATCGGCTGGCCTGACAACGGTGTTAGGCGCCATCATGACCTATTATGGAAAATGGGTCGTGACATTTTCCTTGCAAGGTTTTTAACGAGGCAACCAAAAGGTGTATTTCTAAACATGTGTACTCTTTTTCTAATTATTTTTTTCCACTGGGTTTTATTTTAGTTAAGGTTTTAACGAGGCACATTATCTGTTGAATAGACATTAAAGGGGGAGTGTTATAAATAGAATTGTATTTATGGTGAATGTCTATATTTAGAGAGATTCTAGGGTTCATTGCTTGGTGGCTAAGTCACCCTTTCCCTATAAATAGAGGGTTCTATTTTATTGTAATTCATCCAATATCAATAAGAATTCTCTCTCTCTACTTTTCTCTGCAATATTCTTGTTCTTCATTTATTGTTTTATAACATGAGGAACTAAAACCTTACTGGCACCAAATAATGGAGGACCAAGGCTTCATTCCTTAAAATCTGGAATGCAGCAAGCAAAACTGTAACCTCGTTCTTTATAGCTACTCTTCTTCTTCTTGATAACAAACCAAAGATCAAATAAACTGTCACGACCCCAAATACCGGTCGTTATGGCGCCTATCACATTACTAGGCAAGCCAACTAATCCATAAACCATAACCCTTTTTACTCTAACATTTAAGCCATTTGCTATCACAGGTTTTAGATAATAAATTCATAATAAGCATTAAAATAGCAGCAATATGCGGAAGGTAAAATAACAATAACTACACAGCCCCCGTAATCTGGTGTCACGAGTCTAGAGCCTCTAATACAAGTCTGAAAATCCACTACATAAATAGTCTAGAAAAGTGCGGAAAGATAACAAGATAGAGGGGAGAAATCAGGGCTGCGGACGCCATGCAGCTACCACGAGATCCCCGGCAAATGCTGAATAACTGAAAAGCTCTCACTCTGCCGCTCGGGCACCTGGATCTGCACACAGGGTGCAGGGAGTAACGTGAGTACGCCAACTCAGTAAGTAACTAAAGTAAATAAGTACTGAAAGCAGTGGCGAGCAGTTCAAAAACATATAACTTTAAAATCAGTTCTGTCATATAAATCATCATTTCCAATTTAAAACATTGAAATCAGTTAATTAGCAATATATCCAACAGAGGCTTATTTAAAAGAAGAGTGAAACAGTAGAAACAACATAATAGGGCCCCTCGGGCAAAGAATCACTCAGAATATGGCCCCTCGGGCAGCCTCTCAGTCACTCGTGACCCAACTCTTGTCACTCAGTACTCACTCTCAGCACTCGGCTCATTTATATCTCATAATGATAGAAATCATAGTGACCGCTGCTGCGTGCAGCCTGATCCATATATTTATAGTCGACTACGCTCACTGGGGGTGTGCAGACTCCGGAGGGGCTCCTACAGCCCAAGCGTCATATCGCTGTGGCGCGTAGCCCTATCCAATATATATATATATCGTTGCGGCGTGGAGCCCGATCCATATAAGTATCGCGGCGGTGTGCAGCCCGANTATATATATATATATATATATATATATATATATATATATATATATATATATATATATATATATATATATATATATATATATATATATCATTGCGGTGTTCAACCCGATCCATATAAGTATCGCTGCGGCGTGCAGACCGATGCATAACTCACATATATATAATAATATCCTCATACTTAGGTCCTCTTCCTCTCTCAGTCATTAACCTCACAGCCTCTCGGGCACAACAGTGAAAATTAGGGAACTCAGTCCAAATAATTCTCTCCTTTAGAAATGAACAGAATAAACCGGTTTTAGACATTTAACAGGTAAAACATGACTGAGGATATGCTTTTAGCAAGTAAAGTGAGGAAAACAGTCAAAATGCCCCTAAGGGTTTCTACAGGTTGGCACAAGGCCCCAGACATGGCATACAGCCCATAACACAGTATAAATATACAAATTACGGGATAATATAATATTTCCAAACCAAACACGCGACTTAATAGTCGCTACAGGACGGACCAAGTCACAATCCCCACTGGTGCACGCCCACACGATCGTCACCTAGCATGTGCATCACCGCGTTTATCAAAATAATTCAAATACCGGGGTTTTTTTTGTACCCTCAGTTCCAGATTTACAATGGTTAATTACCTCAAACCGGTGAAAATACTACTCCGCACACCTTTGCCCCTCGAATCGGCCTCCACGTGCGTCGAATCTATCCAAAATCAGAACAGGAACGTCAAAATATGCTAAGGGAATAAAACCCAAGCGAAAACAATCAATAAAGGGCACAAATCCCGAAATTACCAAAACCCGACCCCCGAGCCCACGCCTCGAAATTCAGAATTACACCAACGGTTCCTTATCTCCCCACGAGTTCACAATACTAAAATCGGAGTCCAACTGACCCCTCGAGTCCCCATTTAAAGGCCTCTTAAACTCAAGCCCTAATCCTCCATTTTTGCCCTTTAATTCCTTTAATTGCAGCCATGAATTCATGAAATACTACCATAAAATTATGTTTTAGGTCCAAAATCCTTACCTTAACGAAGTTCCCTTGAAATTATCCTTCCAAATCGTCCAAAAGCTCTCAAGCCGAAGTTATGAATGGTGAAATAACCCAAAATTCGCGAAGGACTTCTTTTAATTCTTCTGACCAGTTACTTTCGCATCTGCGGTACTATAGCCGCTTCTGCGGTACCGCATATGCGGTTATTCTTCCGCTTCTGCGGAATCCATTTATCCAGCCAAAAATCGCATCTGCGACCGCATTTTCGCATCTGCGATGCATCGCATCTGCGGCATCGCAGATGCGGTTACTCTTACTACTTCTGCGGTCACTGCTCGCCTGGCCTCTTTTCCGCTTCTGCGATAGCTCTTCCGCACGTGCGGCGCCGCACCCGCGGTCCCCAAACCGCAGGTGCGAAAACACCAGCAACAGCAAAACTTCAACAGCTTTTAAACTTCAAAAAAATGGTCCGATTGACCACCCGAAACTCACCCGAGGCCCCCGGGACCTCAACCAAAGGCACCAACATAACCAAAAACCTTTTTCAAACTTGTTCCAATCATCAAAACACTTCAAACAACACTAAATCAACCAAAACACCTCGGATTCAAGCCTAAGTTTCCAAGAACTTCCAAATTCCGCTTTTGATAAAAAACCCAACCAAACCACGTCCGAATAACCTGAAATTTTGCACACACATCGCAAATCACATAACGAAGCTACTGCAACTCTCGGAATTCCATTCCGACCCCTATATCAAAATCTCGCCTATCAACCGTAAATCGCCAAAATATCAACTTCGCTAATTCAAGCCTAAATCCAAACCTCCAAAACCCATTCCGATCACACTCCTAAGCCATAAATCACCTCTCGAAGCTAACCGAACCATCGGAACTCACATTCGAGCCCTCTAACACATAAGTCAATATCCGGTTGAATTTTCCAACTTAAACTTCCTTAAAAGAGACTAAGTGTCTCAAACTTCACCAAAACCATTCCGGATTCAATCCAACCAACCCGATACCACAAAACACGGATAACAAAGCATAAAGAAACATAAATGGGGGTAACGGAGCGGTAACTCATAAGACGACCGGCCGGGTCGTCACATCCTCCCCAACTTAAACAAACGTTCGTCCTCGAACGAGTCAAGAAGCATACCTGATGCCTCAAACAGGTGAGGATATCTGCTCCGCATGTCCCGCTCGGTCTCCAGGTAGCCTCCTCCACGGGCCGACCGCTCTACTGCACCTTCACCGAAGCTATATCTTTTGATCTCAACTTTCGAACCTGTCGCTCCAAAATAGCTGATGGCTCCACATCATAAGTCAAATCACCCTCCAACTGAACCGTGCTGAAATCCAGAACATGGGACGGATCTCCAATATACTTCCGGAGCATAGAAACATGGAACACTGGGTGCACAATCGACAAGCTGGGTGGCAAGGCAAGCCCATAAGCCACCTCTCCAATCCTCCGAAGTACCTCAAAAGGTCCAATAAATCGCGGACTCAACTTCCCTTTCTTTCCAAATCTCGTAACACCCTTCGTGGGCGAAACCTTCAACAGGCCCTTCTCACCAACCATGTATGACACATCTCGAACCTTCCTGTCAGCATAACTCTTTTGCCTCGACTCCGCTGTACGAAGTCTCTCCTGAATCACCTTCACTTTATCTAAAGCATCCTGAACCAAATCTGTCCCCAATAGCCTAGCCTCACCGGGCTCGAACCAACCAACTGGAGATCTACACCGCCTCCCGTACAAAGCCTCATATGGAGCCATCTGAATACTCGACTGGTAGCTGTTATTGTAAGCAAACTCCGCAAGTGGTAGAAACTGATCCCATGACCCTCCGAAATCAATAACACAAGCGCGTAGCATATCCTCCAATATCTGAATAGTGCGCTTGGACTACCCGTCCGTCTGAGGGTGAAAAGTTGTGCTCAACTGTACCTGAGTACCCAACTCTCGCTGAACAGACTTCCAGAACTGGGAAGTAAACTGAGTGCCCCGATCTGAAATGATGGAAACTGGGACACCATGCAACCGAACAATCTCCCGGATATATATCTCTGCTAACCGCTCGGAAGAATAAGTAGTACAGATAGGAATGAAGTGCGCGGACTTGGTCAGCCTATCCACAATCACCCAAATAGCATCGAACTTCTTCAAAGTCCGAGGGAGTCCAACTACAAAATCCATAGTGATCCGCTCCCACTTCCACTCTGGAATATCCATCCTCTGAAGCAAGCCACCCGGTCTCTGATGCTCATATTTCACCTGCTGACAATTGAGACACCGAGCTACAAATCCCACAATATCTTTCTTCATTCTCCTCCACCAGTAATGCTGTCTCAGATCCTGATACATCTTCGCGGCTCCTGGATGAATAGAATACCGCGAGCTATGGGCCTCCTCCAGAATCAACTCCCGAAGCCCATCTACATTGGGCACACAAATCCGGCCCTGCATCCTCAATACCCCATCATCTCCAATAGACACATCTCTGGCATCATCATGCTGAACTCTGTCCCTAAGAACAAGCAAGTGTGGATCATCATACTGGCGCTCTCTGATGCGCTCATATAGGGAAGACCGAGAAATCACACAAGCCAATACCCGACTGGGCTCCGAAATATCCAACCTCACGAACCGATTGGCCAAAGCCTGAACATCAACCGCAAGAGGTCTCTCCCCAACTGGAATATATGCCAAACTCCCCATACTCACTGCCTTTCGGCTCAAAGCATCGGCCACCACATTGGCCTTTCCCGGATGGTACAATATAGTGATGTCATAATCCTTAAGTAACTCCAACCATCTCCGCTGCCTCAAATTAAGATCCTTTTGCTTGAACAAATGCTGAAGACTGCGATGATCAGTGAATACCTCACAAGATACGCCATACAAGTAATGCCTCCAAATCTTCAACGCGTGAACTATGGCAGCCAACTCCAAATCATGAACGGGGTAGTTCTTCTCATGGGGCTTCAACTGACGAGAAGCATAAGCAATAACTCTACCCTCCTGCATCAACACACAACCAATCCCTACTCTCGAAGCATCACAATACACGGTATATGAACCTGAAGCTGATGGCAAAACCAACACTGGAGCTGTGGTCAAAGCTGTCTTGAGCTTCTGAAAGCTCTCCTCACACTCGTCCGACCATACAAATGAAACACCCTTCTGAGTCAACTTGGTCAAGGGCGATGCGATAGATGAGAATCCCTGAACAAACCGGCGATAATAGCCTGCCAAACCAAGAAAACTACGAATCTCTGTGGCTGAGGACGGTCTGGGCCAACTCTGCACCGCCTCTATCTTCTTTGGATCAACCTGAATACCCTCACTGGACACCACGTGTCCCAAGAATGCCACTGAACTGAGCCAAAACTCACACTTGGAGAACTTTGCATAAAGCTTCTCCTCCCTCAATCTCTGCAACACAACCCTCAAATGCTCCGCGTGCTCCTCCTGACTACGCGAATATACCAGGATATCATCAATGAAAACTATAACAAATGAATCAAGATAAGGCCGGAACACGCTGTTCATCAGATGCATGAACGCTGCTGGGGCATTGGTCAGCCCAAAAGACATAACCAGGAACTCATAATGACCATATCTGGTCCTGAAGGCCGTCTTAAGAATATCCGAATCCCTGATCTTCAACTGGTGATAACCCGAACGGAGATCAATCTTGGAGAAAACCCTCGCTCCCTGAAGCTGGTCGAATAAATCATCAATGCGAGGCAAAGGATACTTGTTCTTAATTGTTACCTTGTTCAATTGCCTATAATCAATGCACATTCTCATAGTGCCATTCTTTTTCTTCACAAACAGAACTGGCCCACCCCTAGGTGACACACTAGGCCGTATGAACCCCTTATCAAGGAGTTCCTGAAGCTGCTCCTTTGACTCCTTCAACTCCGCTGGTGCCATACGATACGGCGGAATAGAGATGGGTTGAGTGCCCGGCACCAGATCAATACCAAAATCAATATCCCTGTCCGATGGCATGCCCGGTAGGTCTGCACGAAAAACATCAGGGAAATCCCTCACAACTGGGACAGAATCAATACTGGGAGCCTCAGCTCCGACATCCCTCACAAAGGCAAGATACGATAGACAACCCTTCCCAACCATACGCTGGGCCTTCAAGAAAGAGATCACTCTACTAGGAACATAATCAGTCACGCCACGCCACTCGATCCGTGGCACACCGAGTATAGCCAATGTAACTGTCTTAGCATGACAATCCAGAATAGTGCGACGCGGAGACAGCCAATCCATGCCCAAAATAACATCGAAATCCACCATACTCAATAATAAAAGATCAACTAGGATCTCTAGACCCCCAATAGTCACCACACACGACCGATACACACGGTCTATAATAACAGTATCGCCCACCGGGGTAGATACATGAACAGGTAAAGCAAGAAACTCACGAGGAGTACCCAAATAGCGAGCAAAGTATGATGACACATAAGAATAGGTGGAACCGGGATCAAATAATACAGAGGCATCTCTGTGCAAACTGAAATAATACCTGTAATGACAGCATCGGAAACAATGGCATCGGGTCTGCTTGGGAGAGCATAGGAACGGGCCTGACCGCCCCCTAATCGACCTCCCCCTCTGGGGCGACCCCTGGCTGACTGATCCCCACCCCTAACTAGCTGGGCGGGTGGTGGTGGAGCAACTGCCACTGAAGCAGATGACTGACCCCTCTACTGGGATGACCTAGCAACACGGCGGGGACACTGCCTCTTCATATGCCCAAACTCTCCGCATTCATAGCAACTCCCCGGTGCTGGGGAGGGGGACTGTAGGGAACCCCTGGCACCAGAATGACCAGTAGAAGGACCTGACACAGAGGAACCCTGGATCGACGGAGCACGGGACGAACTCTGAGCTGGAAGGGTGCTAAGTGATGAGTGGCCCTGATGAGAACTGTGGGAACCATGACCCGATGACGCCCCTCGATAACCTGAGGGATCAGACTGACCATGACGGAACTGTCGCTGCCATGCTGAAACTGGCCCCTCGAAGGGCCACCACTGTAGCTACCAGATCCTCGAGGCCACTTGTCCTCCCTCTCCTCTCGCTCCTGGCGACGGACAGACTCAATCTCCCTGGCAATATCCACAACCTCCTTGAAGGTAGCACCAGTCACCCTTTCCCTAGTCATAAGAATACGGAGCTGATATGTTAGACCATCAAAAAATCTCCTGATCCTCTCTCGATCCGTCAACCAAACCGCATGACGGGCTAACTCAGAGAAACGCATCTCATACTGCGTCACCGTCATCTCCCTCTGATGCAGCTGCTCAAACTACCTGCGCAGCTCCTCTCGGCGCGACTGTGGTACATACTTCTCCAGGAAAAGAACAGAGAACTGCTGCCCAGTAAGGGGCGCTGCACCAGCAGGCCTACGCCTCTCATACGCCTCCCACCAAGTGAAGTCAGCCCCCGAAAACTGAAAGGTAGTGAATACCACACGACTAGTCTCAAGAATCCCTGCTGTACGAAGCATCCGCTGGCACTTATCCAAGAAACCCTGGATGTCGGAGGCTGGAGCCTACCAAACCTCTCCAATCGACGCTGCTCATCATCCGGCATAGCTGATACAACAAACTCCTGAGCTGGTGCAACCGGCTGGGTTGGAGGTGCCCCCGGTGTCTGGAGTCCCTACACAACCTGCTCAGGTGTGCGAGCAACGGGGGTTTGGATGCCTCCCATGGTTTGAGAAGTAGCTGCGGCCGTAGTAGTTGAGACCGCCTAAGCCAAACCGGTACACACTGATAAGATCTGAGCTAAAGCCTCCTGAAGGCCTGGAATCATAATAGGCACAGCTGGTGCCTGTGTTGGTGCTGCTGTAGCGTCCACAACTGGGACCTGATCTGGAACTGGGCCAGCTGGTGGATCTGCAGGTGCTGCTCTAGCTGTTCTGCCTCTACCACGGCCACGGCCGCGTCCTCGGCCCCTAGTGGCCGCAGCTGGTGGCACTGGTGGTCGTCCATCCTGCCCGGTAGCACGTGTCCTCACCATCTGTGAGATAATGGAATAATAGAAGTTTAGTACTCAGATCAACAACTCGCACGACAGGAATTTCAAGAATATGAAGTTTTTCCTAAAGGTTCTGCAGCCTCTCGAGGATAAATACAAACATCTCCGTACCGATCCGCGAGACTCTACTAAATCGGCTCATGACTCGCGAGACCTATGTAACCTAGGCTCTGATACCAACTTGTCACGACCCCAAATATCGATCGTGATGGCGCCTATCACATTACTAGGCAAGCCAACTAATCCATAAACCACATCCCTTTTTACTCTAACATTTAAGCCATTTGCTATCACAAATTTTAGATACTAAATTCATAATAAGCGTTAAAATAGCAGAAATATGCGGAAGGTAAAAATAACAATAAGTACACAGCCCCCGTAATCTGGTGTCACGAGTCTAGAGCCTCTAATACAAGTCTGAAAATCCACTACATAAATAGTCTAGAAAAGTGCGGAAAAATAACAAGATAGAAGGAAGAAATCAGGGCAGCAAACGCCATGCAGCTACCTCGAAATCCCCGACAAATGCTGAATAACTGAAAAGCTCTCACTCGGCCGCTCGGGCACCTGGATCTGCACACAAGGTGCAGGGAGTAGCGTGAGTACGCCAACTCAGTAAGCAACTAAAGTAAATAAGTACTGAAAGCAGTGACGAGCAGTTCGAAAACATATAACTTTAAAATCAGTTCTGTCATATAAATCATCATTTCCAATTTAAAACATTGAAATCAGTTATTTAGCAATATATCCAACTGAGGCTTATTTAAAAGAAGAGTGAAACAGTAGAAACATCATAATAGGGCCCCTCGGGCAAAGAATCACTTAGAATATGGAACCTTGGGCAGCCTCTCAGTCACTCGTGACCCAACTCTCATCACTCAGTACTCAGTCTCCGCACTCGGCTCATTCATATCTCATAATGATAGAAATCATAGTGACCGCTGCGGCGTGCAGCCCGATCCATATATTTATAGTCGACTACGATCACTGGGGGTGTGCAGGCTCCGGAGGGGCTCCTACAGCCCAAGTGTCATATCGCTGCGGCGCGCAGCCCGATCCAATATATATATATCGTTGCGGCGTGTAGCCAGATCCGTATAAGTATCGCTGCGGCGTGCAGCCCGATCCATAACTCACATTTATATAATAATATCCTCACACTTAGGTCCTCGACCTCTCTCAGTCATTAACCTCACAGCCTCTCGGGCACAACAGTGAAAATTAGGGAACTCAGTCCAAATAATTCTCTCTTTTAGAAATGAACAGAATAAACCAGTTTTAGACATTTAACAGGTAAAACATGACCGAGGATATGCCTTTAGCAAGTAAAGTGAGGAAAACAGTCAAAATGCCCCTAAGTGTTTCTACAGGTCGGCACAAGGCCCCAAACATGGCATACAGCCCATAACATGGTATAAATATTCAAAATACGGGATAATATAATATTTCCAAACCAAACACGCGGCTTAATAGTCGCTACAGGACGGACTAAGTCACAATCCCCACCGGTGCACGTCCACACGCTCGTCACCTAGCATGTGCGTCATTCCGGTATTTGACTTGTTTTGATAAACGCGATGACGCACATGCTAGGTGACGAGCGTGTGGACGTGCACTGGTGGGGATTGTGACTTGGTCCATCCCGTAGCGACTATTAAGCCGCGTGTTTGGTTTGAAAATATTATATTATCCCGTATTTTGAATGTTTATACCATGTTATGGGCTGTATTCCATGTGCCGTTCTTCTTCTTCTTCTATAATCCATATGTATAAGTTGTTTCTTTTGGTTCTTTAAGAATTTTATAACCAAAATAATCCTTAAAGTGGCAACAAAAATTCTTTGGACAGCAAATTGTTGCCGCAGCAACGGCACTTCACAGGCCACCTTTTTTTATATTTTGTAAATAACTTAACCTTTGAAGAACTCTGGTTTCCTTCAGGCAGTAAGCAACGTGACAGCCTGAATTATATCCATAGCTGATTCCTTGTTCTTCTAAAGATTCAAAAGAATATCATTGTATCTAAGGAACAAACCCCGTAAAAAAAACCTTTCTGCTCATAACTTTAAAGGAGGAAACACTCCTTTTCTCCAAATCTGCCATATGTCGCAGACACAAAAAACTGATTTATTTTCCATGTTAAATATGATTTAAAATAATCTTATTGATTCAACGCGATATAGGCTCTGATACCAATTGTTAGAACCAAATTACTCTAAAGATGAAATTCTTCATCTTTTACCCAAGAAATATCATATCAATTCATCGAGAATAAAATAAGATGCGGAAGTGTACTTGAATCCATGAGCACGACATAGATTCTTCAGTCTTGCGGTTATAGGTCTTCCAAACCAAGACGTAAGCCGTAATCGTCATTCTGACTATGGGATGCTAGAAAGAAACCCCACGTCTGATTTGGAGACCATAACCCTATTAATATATGCACACGTTTATGTATTTCTAATTTAGCCCATCATCAAATTAGAAACTACATCCGGGTATCTATATATAAGACCTCATACTTTACAAAGTATCTAATAGATTCATTTAACTTTAAAATCTTAGTGGATCACTTTTAATTTGGGTCAACCTTTTAATAATAACATACAATTATTCTTAATACTACCATATATATATGTGTGTAAGTCCATAAAAGCTTCTAACATTGACTCTCCAGATAATTAATACCACTACCACATAGAGGAAATTACGAAAAGAACAGGGGATTTAGTATTCATTAAGATTTCAATACTCCTCATTATTACGAATGAAATTGTCTTATGCATGGACATATATATGCAGTCTACGCATGCATAAGATTATTATTTATTACAATACAAGAGCTACCCAGATTTATGATTCGCATCATATAATCGACATTCGGTCGCTTGTATCCTTTACGAATAAAAATCGGAAGGTATTATTGGGGCTCAAAGTCAAAGCCAAACGCCTTTGTCGGTCAACTACCTCGATTCCAATGTCATTGCAGAAGGATTCTCCCCATGGACAAAACACCACCTTGTAAGAATAATCAGTAGGATGATCATTAAATTTCTTAATCTGAAACCAGCTGGTCATTTGTAAGGGATCTCCTTCTACTCCGTTAGTTGACAAGAAAAACGGACTCTGTGTCCCTGGAAAACCTTCAACCATCCACACTAAGTTGTCAGCACATGCGAAAGTTGGATTAAGATAGAACTTGATGTTAAGAGAAGTTGATTCAGTGATCTTTTTAACTTGGTTATTACGAGGTTTTAGAAACACAGGCATGCCGGGGTCTAGATCTTTTCGGGACTGCACCACCTGAAATGGACACACAAAATTGGAGTTGGCTTCAGTTCCATTTCCCAAGTCTCGTGTTACTCCGCCACCACCAGCTCCAGGCAACATGAAGTACCTGGAGTCTGATGTGAGAATCTCGCCTTGATTGTCACGCACCGGAGGAGGCAAGAGCTGGTTCGGAGTTGTTATTCTAGCATTACAAGAGGAAAAGGCGATAAGGAGATGGAGGAACGAAAGCAAAATAAACATCTTCATTTTCAATTCTTTGAATTAGCACTAGCTGCGCTTATTAATTGGTGATGGATGAGCTCTGAACTGAGCCTGAATTTATAGATAACAGATTTTGCTCGCATGTGAAACATGGTGGTGAAAACATGCTTAGTAATACTGCAGTTGTTTTGTTTTTTATTCTCAATTATTGCTACTCGATACATGCATCATACTGTTGAACAATTACTCACGCGTACGGAAAAGAATACTAAAGACTAGGAATTTTCAAAAAAGAGAGACAAATTGTTTAGCATGGGTGCTTAATATGGTTGAAATTATCTATATCGCCTTCCCTGGTAATGGTCCCAAGATTTGATTATTTTTCCACTATATATTAGTACTATACTCCATTTAATGTGTCCCACGATTGCTTGTTTTTTTTACCATTAATATTATACCATTGATTCAACGTGACAATTGTGTTACAGGTCCATATACTGTTTCAAACAAAATTAATGATGTCCCGGTTTTAACAGATTAATAACGTTTTCCATGCATGTTGGTTCACAAATTCAGCTGTTATTTTCTCTGTCTTAAAATATACTAATGATACGAGTTAGCTTTTCAAGATGAGTTTACTCTTAGTCCATTTTACAGTGTTAGAGCTACTCATCCTTCCTAATGTTTGGTTTCCATATTTTGTTATTATGCTTCAGTAGTCCAAGTCTGAGATTGCAAAAGGGGTGGTGGAAATTAGTCCCACATTTTTTGAAAATTAGTTTTGAACAATACTCATCACAAAATGAACGAATTTTTGGAGTTTGATTGGCTCTAAGAGGGAATATTTATTAAATCTCAATTTGCCTTTAATTTCTTAAACAAGAAGCTCGATCTTGGTATTTATATATGTTTGCACCAATGAAACTGCACAGGTTGCTTTTTTGGGGTGAATTCCACTAGGGTTGCTGTATGTCACCACTGGTCCATTGAAACTTGAATTTATAGAGCTTTTCATTTTTTTTTTTTATAGAGCTACTAATTGATGTGCTTGCATGGCAAGTTGGCAAGTCATCGTCCTTTACTGCCACGTTTTAATTATAGATTCCCTTTCGACTATAGATGATAAGATTGGCGGCTATATCTCTTTTTAAATTTTTATAAGAAGGGCACGTTTTAAATTTTCATACTTGTTTTATGAAATCAAAGCTTTGTAGAACCAATAAACACCATTGGAGTTTGGAGATGCAATCATTCAGTGGCCACGCAAGCAGTGATAATTTCTTACTCATTTTTTCATTTTTAATTATTTATCTACTATCCTAACAATACATTTTCGCTTTTAATTACTTGTCAATTTTAGCAATAAAGAAAAGATCATATCTTTTTTTTGTTTTACCCTTACCATTAATTATGCATAATTTCACAAATCATTTTTCAAGACTTTATTAAAATACTTTCATTATTATGGTAAAATATGCATTTTATCTATTATTTTTTAAGGGACGGTAAAGCCTATTATGGATAAATAAAAGTGACAAGAATTTATTTANTTTTTTTTTTTTTTTTTTTTTTTTTTTTTTTTTTTTTTTTTTTTTTTTTTTTTTTTTTTTTTTTTTTTTTTTTTTTTTTTTTTTTTTTTTTTTTTTTTTTTTTTTTTTTTTTTTTTTTTTTTTTTTTTTTTTTTTTTTTTTTTTTTTTTTTTTTTTTTTTTTTTTTTTTTTTTTTTTTTTTTTTTTTTTTTTTTTTTTTTTTTTTTTTTTTTTTTTTTTTTTTTTTTTTTTTTTTTTTTTTTTTTTTTTTTTTTTTTTTTTTTTTTTTTTTTTTTTTTTTTTTTTTTTTTTTTTTTTTTTTTTTTTTTTTTTTTTTTTTTTTTTTTTTTTTTTTTTTTTTTTTTTTTTTTTTTTTTTTTTTTTTTTTTTTTTTTTTTTTTTTTTTTTTTTTTTTTTTTTTTTTTTTTTTTTTTTTTTTTTTTTTTTTTTTTTTTTTTTTTTTTTTTTTTATATACATTAGGGATGTGAAATGCAAAGAACTTGATTTTGGTGTACCTGCAAAAACCAAAAGGCGCAGAACTAGGCTTTAAGTGTTAGTTTGGGTTTCTTGGACAAGAGACTAGAGATGTGTTTGGATTGACTTATAAAATGTAGCTTTTAAGCTAAAAGCTAAAGCCATAAGTTGGTAATATCCAACTTTTGACTTTTAGCTTATTTTATAGTATTTTTTATGTCTAAAAGTAAATATTTTTAAGTACTTTTTATCATTACCAAACACCACATACAGAGTAAAGATAGATTAGATCGAGTTGGGCCTAATCGAGAATTCAAGATGACTAGAATTCGGTCCATCAAAAGTTTGTGCGAGCTTGTTAGCTTGAGATCGAAGGTTAAGCAGACAAGATCGGCCACACATGAAACTTTGGATTAGATGTAGATATTTCATTAGAATTTTTAACTGAAATAGCAGCCCATATAAGACAGTAAAAACTTTGAATAGCCGTATTTTACTTTTATTACTTTTTTTAACTCTACTCTTACTTTCCCCGGTAAACATAATCGCTCCGCACATCTCTCCTCTCTCTCATCCCCCTCTTCTCTCTTCTTCACCATTTTGCTGGCCTTTCTTCTTCTTCTTCTTCTTCTTCTTCTTCTTCTTCTTCTTCTTCTTCTTCTTCTTCTTCTTCTTTTCATTCTCTTTCATCTCTCTATCTTCCTTGCTCAAATCCACCCATTTCTTCCCTCGTTTCTCTCGCCTCAAACCCAATTGGGTAGTTTTTTTGGGCGGTGCATCTGGAATTTTTCTCTCTTTTCTCGTCCTAATGGTGCTTGTGAGTGAGAATTTTTGTATAGCACTTGTTTATACATTGTATAACAGTGAAGTGAACATTGTGTAACAGTGATGTACTTATGTATACACTTTGTATAACATGTGTATAATGTATAATTAATGTATATTCAGTGCGTAATTTGGAATATACATGAAGTATGCACTTATTACATAGTTTATACACTGGTTGCTAATGGGGGTGGCAAAGATAAAGAAGAACATAATGATATTTAAGAGTTGCAATTGCCCCTGAGTCATCTCCGGATGTTGTGATCACTAGCCCTCCTCCCGGGACGGTCATAGACACCATGATGATTGACGATGATGGAGAAGCCACTGATGATGAGGCTTCTCTACACAGAAGACGACGTTCATCATCAACTCAATAGAATGCTCAATCTGTTGGGTTAATTAATTACACCAACCGAGGGTGATACCTCGGCACTTTGGGGGGAATTTGATTTAGTGGGAAATGCCAATTCCCGTTTTCGGTCCGCAATTGCTATGCGCGGTACCACAAGGCTGAGTACCCCTGCCATCTTTGGTTGGTGAGCATCCAACAATAGGTATGTTATGTACTTAGCCGCTGATATCAGGGTCGGCAAAGCCTTTAGCGGCGTTTCTCACAAAAGCTGATAAATGTCCGACTTATTGCCGCTAAATATCATTTGCTTTAACGGTAATTGTTTGCGGCAATTATAATGGCTGCTAAATCCAATCTAAAAACGACAACTAATGCTCTTTTTACGTCCATTTTTATAGCCGCTAAATTCAAAGTATTTATTGCTAAAGGTCTATACCTTTAATGGTAATTGTTTTGTGGTAATCAGAATGGCTATAATATTACTTCTGAAAATGAATTACTATGCCCTTTAGGCATCCATTTTAATGGATGGCAAATTCAATTAAATCGTTGCTAAAAATCATCTTCAATAGCAATTATAATGGCTACAATATCCCATGTTGAAACATTATAATTTGCTCTTTTATCGTCTATTTTCATAACCAGTATATTCTGTTAAATTGTCACTAAGTCACAAGCTATAACGACAATAGTTTAGCCACCATTGATAATAGCCACTACATTCATTCAAGAAATGATCCAAATAATAAAACATAATAATATTGATTAATAAAAACATAATGTATCTCATTAAATCTTAACAAACAAAAGGAAGTACTAATCCAAAATAGTAATATCACAGTAACTTAAAAAATGAACTTATATTGCTTGAAGCAAATAGCTATTGTCATTATATAACTAATCCTAACAAATAATAGGCGTCAAATAATTTCTGCAATGCTTCATCATTTGGAAATCTTTCACCTGCTAAATTATCGATTATCAGACTGTATGACCTGAAATTACAAAATAACTACGTCAATAGATGAAATATAGTAATCTTCAACTAGGATATTTATCGAGCAAACATTGCCCCAAGCTAAAGTTATTTTACTGTAGAATGACAGTTTCATTTTTTCTATAGAATAAGACATAACAAATCCGACTAAAACAAACCAAACTGCAATAGTGTAAATAAGAAGTAAATCAGAGGAATTTGCAAGATATCAAGCAAATCTGTAAGAAGCATAAAAGAGTCTTTTCTTTTGATGGCTTTATAAGCAAACAAAAGTCATTGAGATCCTAGTGTACATGGAGTATTCACGAGTAAAACAATGACAGCGGCAAAACCAAGTTGCAGCATGGATTGCTCTTACCCAGCCAATCAACCAAAATTACTGCAGGTGCTTGGAAAACCTACTCAGTGCAAGCAAGCATATTCCAAGGCAGACTGGAGGATCTCCTTACAATTGCATATTTCAATATTAGAATTGCATTTATTAGCATGCGTAGCTTTTAGGGAATGACATCAAGATGCCTAAGCCTGTGCTAAACAATTGCATATTTCTTTCATCAAAATAAATTGATTAAGTGAAGCCAAATCTCAAGAGCAGTGGGAACTATTGTATCAAGTTGTGCAAAAGAGACTTCATTGTGAACATGATGGAATGGTCATATCAGATGCTACACAATATAATAGCTCATAGTACATGTGGAATGGCTAAATGATAACTTAAAACATAGGTCCAGTAATAACTACTCTTGTGTAATCTAGGAACCAATGGAGCTTTTAATCCAAGAACGAAAAGCAGGAAAGAATCACTATTTTCTGCCCATGCTAAGCAACAAAAATTAATGTTGATAATCCACATGTTGTAGCTAAAGGATCAGATGTTTGTAAGCTACTCCCATAGCAGCTGGTTCTAGTGCTCATCTATGATTTCTGTCTGAGAAATAGTAGCAGGAACACCAGAATTTTCTAATCCAAGATCTTTATATGGAAGAAGATTTAACTGTTCCAGAAAATAAAGTTCATTTTTAAATAAACCAAGCATTAAAGGTAAAACATGGTCTGCACTTTCTTAATATTTTTTCTCTTTTTGATAAGTAAGGAATTTTTTTATTTATATAGAGCATCAATAATTCTAGGTTCTAACATCGGGCCAGAACTATTTCAACCAAACTATATTGGTTCTCTCACCTTGAGGAGGTTCTCCGCATAAATGAATGTACATGAAGCTGGAAGAGACAACTGAAATGAACAAAATTAAAGTAACTACTCGATTAGGCAAACATACCCAAGATCAAGTCATTATCAACAGTTAAATTTATTGCGTATCCAAACAGAGTTTCACTAAGGTATACCTCCCTCCGGAACTTTGAGACTGATGGTAGGCTCTGCAACTGCTTAAGGGACAAAAATCAGGAGTAGGAAAGACTTGAGGGCACAGGTAGTTAAGTTTTGCAACAACTCTTGAACTGGAATTCAGAATTGGAATCTCAATATTCTTCCTGCAAATGGCACACGAATAATCAACATATACCATATAAACAGGAAAACATAAATTTATTGGACGAAGCAAGATATGCATTTGAAAAGAAGAGATTATTATAAGGTTAGTTACGGCTCATGTCCTGCCATTATGCGCTGGGCTTCACCAAATTTAGTCGTCCATTGCTCATATGCAGTTGTATTTGTTACATATGTATGGCTAAGGTGTATCAAACAATTTACTTTTTTGCACATTTCAATGGGTTGTTCAGATGTATTCAAGTAATACGGAATAAGTGACTCTAAAGATGACAATTCTTGCAGATGAGAGAGTGTTGAGCAGTCAACAAGGAGCAGCACAATAGGACCGGGAATAGAAGGCTCCATAACTTGACAAGGATGAACCAGCACAACATTACCCTGCAAGCGAAGCACAGAGAATCTAATTAGATAGACAATAAAGCCCAATGTAAGCTTTCAAAAGAATCCTTCCAACTTACGGTGCTGTCTAGGTTATCTGACTGCACTGAATTACCACATTACATTTCAGCATATTTTGGCCCAGGTTCCACCTTAAATTTAGCAGCCTTAACTGGATCGAACTTCCCTTTGATCTCTGGCAACTCACAAATATAAACCACCAAAAGCTCACCAGGGTTTAATACAGCTTCCTTCACCGAGTCACACACTTTCGAGCAACATGGTCGCAAAAGAACATCAGATATATTGATAACAGTATCAACAATTGGAACATAAATATAATTGAACTTCATTGAAGAAGCACTAGCAGCTTCATCTGATCCTTACATTGAGAGAACACTGCGTATGAACCATGGCAGCATTTGGGACGAAAGATTTCAGTGCTTCAACCAACTGATCGATATCCGGGGGACCCCATAAATTGAAGTGCAAACAAATACTGAATTGGTATCAAATTTTCAAACACCACTTATAGTTTAAGAAATTTTGTGATGAATATATAACTAGTAAAATAAGCTAATGTGACACTCACAGACATCCCTTCTTTCCCCATTCCAGCCAAAGTCAATAAGAGACCTACAAGTAAAACGATTGAACTTCTTTGGTGGTTCTTAATCAACTGCAATAAATAAGCCAGAATCTTCTCGAGGATTGATTCGATCCAGGCACTCAAAAAGTTCACAAATTTCATATTGTGCTCAATAATAACCAACTTGGGAGTCCATCAGCAGTTTCTGAGCAGACACGTGATAGAAGTATGTCATCAATCTGGGGAAAAAAACTTTTATGTATATTCCCCTAGATCAACAATACGGTAACATACACTATAGACTAGGTTTAGAACAATAAGATTCTGTATCAGAATACCTTTGACAATGTAAGTTCATTCTCTCTGAAGAAGCACTGCAATCCCTGGGAGCAGAACATAAAAACATGCTGAGAAATAAGTTCAAATATACATTTTTCATGTTTTCCAATTTATCCTCATAAATCCTTTTTTGACAAAGGAAACAAGAACCAACAAAGAGCAATAAGGACAAAGGTGGAAAGCAGTCTGTAGAACATTTCTATGAAGAGGAAACCTACTAGAACAATAATAAAGACATTATTGAATCATCATGCGTCCTCACTCATCTACTTAACGTTTATTCTGGAAAATTGGCAATAGGTAGATCAAACGATCAATCAACTATTCCTCAACATGAAATGGAAAATGACTTAAAAAGGAACAGTGGTATGTAACAAAAATGCAAACAAGGTATCTCCTTTTTTTACAAAATATTAGTCGATCTATTTCACAAAAGCAATCAAGACAATGGCCTAAATACTTAATTAAATAGAAATGAGATGTACTGCCAAACTAACAAATGGAATCACAATAGAGGAAAGCTGCCAAACTAACAAATGGAATCACAATAGAGCAAAGCTATCCTTTTAGTATAAGGAGGAACAATTCGACACTTGGGTATCGCCTATTTTGTTGTGTAAGAAAACTAATCATAGTTAAGCACTGCATAATTAATACTACAATGTTTAGTTTTGGATAAAAAGTTCTGCATTTCTAATATAACCAGTAGGTTACCGTAATAAAATTCCGCATAACAAATACAGATGTAACTTGTATGAGAACTTATGAATTATTTTATACAAGGCAGAATGTGGAATAAGAATATGTATTTTAGCAATAAAATGATTAAGCTAATTCTTGACTTGGTTATCTCAATCTTCAACTACTAATTCACTCATTATTATTCATCGCAGAGAAGGGGAGACTTGGCGTAACTGGTAAAGTTGCTGCCATGTGGCCAGGAGGTCACGGGTTCGAGCCTTGGAAATAGCCTCTTGCAAAAATATAGGGTAAGACTGCGTAGGATAGACCCTTGTGGCCCAACCCTTCCTCGGACACCACACATAGCGGGAGCTTAGTGCACCGGGCTGCCCTTTATTATTGATCGCAGAACAATTCACTATATTACTGTTGCATAACTAGTCCGCAAAGCAGCGCGATATGTTGGTGTTGATGAAGGGATTAAGGATGATCAGAGTGAGAGGAAAGCAGCTGGACAAACTCCTATGGCTAAAGGTGCTGGACATGTACTTGATACTTCAAGGAAAACAGCTACAAATCCAAGGACTAGACATGTTTGTGATGCTTCAGGCAAATCTGTTAAAGCTAAAGATCATGTGGTTGCTGGTGTTACTACAGGTTCTGTTGCTGGACAAAAATCTACAAAAGTTGGGCATCAAAATCTTATGGGACAGGTGCAACAGCAAGTTGGGATAGCTGGTGATAGAGCTCCTACACCTGTGATACCAACTACACGACAACAATATGCTACTTCCAAGGTTGGGAAACCAGATGGTGTGACAACTACTAATTCATGTGCACAAAATAATGCAGCTACTACTGCTGAAGTTGGTGCGCAAACTGGGGACGAATGGACAGTAGTGATGAGGTCTCCTACTAAGCGAAATGCTGCTCTAGGTGTGAGGAATCAGCGGCAGAATACGAGTGTTCCAACTGCTCGACAAACCGCGTCAAAGGCTGTCACAAGTCCAAATAGTTTTGAAGCACTAGCAGAAGAGGTGAAAGTTGGCGTTAACTCTCTAACAATCAAGGATACTAGATTTATGTAGCAAATTACACCATGTATTAGCAGTAGCAAATAGGATCAGTCAAGTGAAAATATTTCTAAGAAGTTGGGTGTTTGACGAATTGCCTCGGAGAATAATTTGGTTGATAACGCGGGGGATGATCAAGTAGTGCGACACAGCACTCTTAGGTTGCATTTTTTCAGCCCAGAAGTTGAAAGAATTATCAAAGAAACTCAGATTTTCATGATAATAAATTATAATCCTACGATCAACCAACATGTTCTGTATATACTCGTTTATCTCATTCTTCTATTCTATCTATTCTCAATTATTCGATGCTACTATTTTTTTTTTCCAGATTTCACTTTGAATAGATATTTTTAGTGTTTAAATATAAGTAAAAGATTATTCTGATCCGTTCAGACCTTCATGCGAACAAACTAACCAGTTGCAAAATATTTTGCGAACCTTTTAGCCGCAAAAACTCCTCTTTGTAATAAGGTAAAAATTAGTAATAAGCCTAATAATGCACTAAATCACCAACCAACAATAGAGTAAAAATAATATATATATATATATATATATATATATATATATATNTATATATATCATACTCGGGCAAAAAGTTTGAACATGGTTGAATTCATATCTCGACTACGGACATTCAACTAAAATATCAATATGCATCAACGACACTTAGAAAATTTCTGAAAAATCACAAAAATAACAGTAGCCTTAGAAAACAGAGGAAACAATTCAAAAACAATAGAGTAACAGAGGAGGAATCAATCAATCAATCGACTATCAATCTAACAATAGCCAGATATCACAAACGACTTAGAAACACAAAAAAGGCTATACTTTCACTAATCCCAAAAGGCCATAGTTGGATGTCAAAAATCAAAAATCAAAGATTGGTACCTGGTAACCAGAATTTTTTGCCGATTAAGACAAGAAATTGAAGGAGACGAACGCTTTCTGCAATAATTCTTGAAACCATTACGAAAACAGAAGATGAAGACGAATGAGAGGAAGAAGATTGATAGCAAAGATTGAGAATAATCGAGCAGCATCAACCAAAATTATATGTAACTCGATTAAGAACGACCTAGGATGGTCGGAGACCGTGGCAGGACGGAGGCTTTTGCAGCGATAATGTTAACGCGTAGGTTTTCCTAGCGTCGTTCTTCTGTATCGTTTTCTAGCGTTGTTCTTCGTTTTAATTACAGAGTTTTTCCTATTGTTTTTCTATTTGGAGGTTTTCTAATGGGGAGGAATGTAATTTCTTGTCCCAAAAAAATGGAGGGAAAGATTTTATTTTCTTTGTACGGAGGAAAAGTTAAAATAATAAAAAATTTAATTCAAGTAGTGATTTTTAGTGATAATTTTTTTTATTGTCGTTAAAAGAATATCTTTTACTGGCTAATAGTCTTGTGTCGCTAATATTTCAACTTAAATAATTCATTAGTGACAATTACCCTATTTCCACTAAATAATTGCCGCTAAAGGCCTTTTTTTGTAATAGTGAGTGATTGCTACATCATTTCCATCTTCATCCACTCTTCCACCAGCAATTGCTACATCATTTCCACTGGCCGCATCTGATCACGAAGTAGATGTTCCTCCTCCCAAGTCCCCATTCATGGGAATTTGAGGAAAAACTATGCTGCTCCTTCTGAAGATCCCCATCAGAGGAGGAATGTTACTCTTTTGGTCTCTACCGGGTGCAACCTGCTTTCCCGGCCGGTGGAGCTTGCTAATTACCTAAAGCCTTTGGATTCAGAGAAGGATTGGGAAAAGTTTACGGCACTCTCAGGAGAGTTCATGTTGAACAACGCTATGCACAATGCCACATCGGTATGCTCCTTTGTTCCGTTGTTATTTCCTCTATTTTTATATGAACATATTCTGAGTTTCATATTTCTTGTTTAGTAGGCCAACTTTCTTGCTTCTGAGGGCCTTCAGAGGTTGATCCGTGATAAGGAAAAACTTACTTTTGCTCGGGATCAGCTTTTGGCAGAGTAGTAGCAAAGTGTCGCTCGCCTCTCCGAATTGTAAGCCAAAGCTGTTGAGGCTTCTACATTGGAGGTTCGTTTGCAGCAAAGCGAGTAAGAGGTGATAACCTTTAGCCAAGAAATTGGCCCGATGAGGGTTAGATTGATGAAGCCAAGGCCAAATAGGCTGAAGTCCATGTTGTCGTTCTTGCTGCAATAGAGCGTGAGGCTGCCACTACTGAAAAACTTACTGACTTAGAGGTAGCCTTGAACTAAAAAAATCAAAGAGCTTGTTGCTGCAGGGGCGAAACATGCCTAGTTGGGAGAGAAGTACAAGAAAACTATCGACCATAATAGGCTCTACAGTTCAACTGTTCGTGACCTTCATGTTATTCTCAGATCTGTCAGGTCCGCCCAGGAAAGCCTTTCTATCGAGGTAGCTCAACTCGAAGAAGAACTTAAGCGCCGACCGACTTCCTTCATTGTTTTACGCTATGTATAGAATGAGGAGAAAAAACTTGGAAGAGGCCAAAACTGGTATGATTGATTTCGATGCAGAAATTGCTAAGGCCCGTGAGCTTGAGTTAGCTATAAAAAATGGGCTCCCAGCACAATCTGGTCCTTCTAGTTCCGATTCTGAGTTCTTGGGAACTGAAGAGGATACGGAGGAAGATGAAGTTGAAGATCAAACTGGGGAAAATGTCGAGGTATCGGTGGATCCAACTACTTCTCCCGGGGGCACGAACGCTTCTCTTCCTCCTGGTTTTGGAGATACTACAGTTTAGCTTTACTTTTCTTTTTCCAAATCTTGTATCTGCATCATTTTGGCATGTTTTTTGTCAATAAATACATCTTTTTTCTCAAGTATTGTTTGAGTCTTACTTCCATTTGAATATCCATGCAAGTTTTTAATCTTTGCATTTTCTTCCTTTTCCTTAAAGGATTTTGTGCAAGTTTTCCTGTTTGCAACCTATTATCTGTAACCATGGATGTATTTTTCCCGAAAGTATTCTGGTTCCGGGCATCAACCCTATTACGTGGGGGTCTCTGTAAGTATTTGCGCAAATTCACTTTTGAGCCTTTTCGTGTACGTCTTCGGGTGCATTTTTCCCCGAAGGTATTTTGATTTTGGGCATAAATTCTTCCAAAACCAACCCTTTAACGTGAGGGTTTTCATAAGAGAGGGGCGTCTTACGTTTACGGTGCTCTTTAAGAGGACGTCTTCTTTTCATTACGGCACTAGCATTTGAAGTACTTGTTTAACTTTCAAATGAAAAGGTTAGTTCATCGTTCAGACTAGAACAAGATAAAAACAAAAGGATTTTATTTAATTCCTTCTATTTTCAAAAGTATACAAGCATTAGCTATGCTAAAAAGAAATTGCCATTGCTATTTTGTACAACTTGTTGCTGGCTGCGTAGTCCTCGGTCCCGATGACACATTTATGTTTCCGAATTTTTATTTCCTTGTCGACGTGAAAATTATTGATGTCGTATCCTCATATCATTCCCCCAGTGTTCGAATGCGAATTGGAACACTGGAAGTCCTGCACCATCAAGGATTCCACCAATGAATTGCTAGATAAGCCTCAACTCGGTAACACACCTTACTTTCCCTCAGGAATCTATGATATCGAGCAAAAGATTACCTAACAATCCTTTAGTGGTTTGTGCTCGTGAACGGTCGGCTAACCTTTCCTTAATAGCAAACTTAACTTCCCACTCACCGTGGGAATTCGCTATAGAGTCAAAGACTATATAACCATCCCCGAGTGGAAACTTGCTGGGTTGCCTTGCTATTAAAGGTCTTAATGTTGCTATCTTCATAGTATGCTTTCTGTCGCTTCCAACCTTTTTTTGAGGTTTTGAATAATCACCTTGTTCATTGACTCCGCTTGACCGTTTGCACTCGGATAATACGATGAAGATGTGATCCTCTTTATTTTCAAATCTTCGAGGAATTTTGTAATTTTGCCGCCGATAAACTGTGGCCCATTATCGCATGCAATCTCTTTTGGTATTCCAAAACTGCAAATTATATTTTCCCACAAGAAATCAACCACTTCGCTTTCCCAATCTTCTGATAAGTACCTTCTTCCCCTTACTTAGAAAAATAGTCAGTCAAAATTAAAAGAAATCTTACCTTTCTGGGAGTCGAAGGCAGTGGTCTGACGATGTCCATTCCCCTTTTCATGAACGGCCACGGAGATAGAACTGAATGTAAAGGTTCTGCTGGTTGATGCACTAGTGGTGCGTAGCGTTGGCACTTATCACATTTTCATATGAAATCTTTGGCGTCCTGTTCCATGCGGGCCAGTAATATCTTGCCCGCACCAACTTCAGCACCAAGGAATCTGTGCCCGAGTGGTTGCCGCATATTTATTTGTGGACCTCTCTCATGACATAGTTAGCATCGGATGCCCCTAAGCATCGGGCCAACAGACCTTGGAAATATTTTCTATATAATTTCCTTTCTTGAAGCTGTATCGCGCCGCTTTGGTGCGCAACGCCCGAGATGCTTTAGGGCCTTCGGGAAACTTCTCGTGCTCGAGATATTCGATGATTTCATTTCTCCACTCCTAGACCAAATTAGTCAAATTTACCTCATAATAACCATCTACATCTAAGACTGAGTTCATCAGTTGTACTACCGTTCTGGACTTTGATCCCTTCATTTTCGTCGATGATCCTAAGTTTTCTAATGCATCTGCGTTTTCTTCCTTTAGGATACGAGTAATTGACCATTCCTAGAATCGCGCCAACAGAGCTCGGACTTTTACCATGTATTGTTGCATGCGTTCTTCTTTCGTGTCAAAGATCTCGTATACCTGATTTATCACTAGCTGTGAGTCACATTTTATTTTGATGACCTCTGAATCAAGTCCCCGGGCCAGTTCGATCCCTGCAATCAAAGCTTCATACTCTGCTTCACTGTTATTTAAAGGGACTGTTCTGGTGGCTTGCCTTGGGGTTTCCCCCGAAGGCGTGATTAAGACTATTCTGAGCCCATACCCTTTCACGTTGGAAGCTCTGTCCATATATAAGGTTCAAACTCCCGATGTCGATTCCGACACCATTACTGCTTTTTTTGTTTCCAGCGGGAATAATACTTGATTAAAATCGGCCACAAAGTTGGCCAAGAATTGTGACTGAATTGCAGTCCTTGGTTTATATTCTACGTCAAATTTGCTCATTTTGACGGCCCATTTGGCCAATCTTCCCGAGAGCTCGGGCTTATAGAGAATGTTCCACAAAGGGAAAGTAGTCACCAAGGCTATCGCGTGGTATTAGAAGTAGGGCCTCAACTTCCGAGCAGCAACTACGAGAGCTAAGGCCAGTTTCTCCAAATATGGGTAGTGCATTTCTGCTCCCGTTAATATTTTGCTAACAGAATAAATGGTATATTGCGTACCTTCGTCCTCTTAGACCAAAAATACACTTACCGCAACTTCTAAGACCGCGAGGTAGACTAGCAATGTTTCACCTTATTTTGGTTTTGAAAGCAATGGAGGGATTTATAAGTACTTCTTCAAATCCCTCAATGCTTGATGCGGTGTCAATTTGAAATTATTTTTCTTTTTGAGCAGCACGAAGAAGCGATGACACTTTTTTGACGATCGGAAAATTAACCTACTCAAAGCTGCCAAACTTCCCGTGAGCCTTTGGACTTCTTTTACGTTTGACAGATGATCCAGGATGTCTTCTATGGCCTTGATTTTATTGGGGTTTACCTCAATTTCCCTTTGCGAAACCAGAATTCCCAGAAACTTACCAGAAGTTACCCCGATTTAAGGTGGTCACCTGCATTCAAGGACTTAACGAGCATATCGTCTATATAAACTTCCATAGTTTTTTCTATTTGATTTTAGAACATCATGTTCACGAGCCGTTGATAAGTAGCTCTGATGTTTTTCAACCTGAATGGCATCACATTGTAACAATATGCGCCGAAATTTATTATAAATGAAGTCTTTTCCTGATTTTCTAGGTTTATCTTGATTTGGTTGTACCTGAAATAAGCATCGAGGAAACTCATTAACTCGTGTCGAGCCGTTGCATCAATCATTTGATCCATATTTTAGAGTGGGAACGAGTCTTTCAGGCACGCCTTATTAATATCCTTATAATCTACACATATGCAAAATTTATTGTTCTTCTTAGGAACTACTACTATATTAGTTAGCCAGTCTGAATACTTTACCTCTCGGATCGAACAGATATTAGTAGACGGGTTACCTCTTCTTTGACGAATTTGTTCCCGGCTTCGGCAATAGGATGCTTCTTTTTTTTCACCGGAGGTATGTTAAGATCCAAGCTTATCTTTTGCACGGCTACCTCCGTTGGGATACCTGTCATATCCTCGTGCGACCATGCAAAACAATCGGCATTGAATTTAAGAAATTCGATAAAAGCAAACCTAAGTTCTGGGTGCAGTCCCGTTCCTAAATAAAATTTCCTTTCTAAGAATTCCTCGAACAATGCAACTTGCTCCAATTCTTCCATCGTGGACTTCGTTGCATTCGTCTCTTCTAGAACTTGGAAATATCTCGGCTCTGATAATGTTTTGATGCATCTGTCCCTGGGCTCACTTCTTATGGTCGGGGAGTAGGTGCCGGTTCCTATAATTTCTATGATGCATGCTCCTTTCCTTTGCTACTAGAGACTGAAATTGCATTCACCTCTCTTGCCGCCGGTTGATCCCATTTTATCTACTTGATTACTTCGGGCGTTGGAAACTTCAATGATTGGTGATACATTGAAAGCACGACTTTCATCTCATGTAGCCATGGTCTTTCCAGGATGATATTATATCCCATACACCATCTACTACTTCGAAAAAGGTTGTTTTCATTACTCTTTCAGAGTTCATGAGCAATAAAATCTCTCCCCGGGTTGTCACGCTCGTCAGCAATGAAACAAGCAAGCTTTCCTTCAACTTCGGGGAGGTGTCTGAACTTCTCGGATTCAGTCCTGAATGCTTCAGCTTCCCATTCATCCGGGACAACCGGGAGAAACATTCTTTCCTTTTGGAATCGGGTAATGAACTCTCGTAATAAATCAGAATCTCCCTCTGCAATCCTGAATACGTCGGCCTTTTGGGCATGTATTTTTCTGGCCCTAGCTTGGGCCTTGGTAAAAGAATCCGCGAGCGTTTCAAAGGTCTGAAATTCCGTCATACTTGGGCACTTCGGGCATTTTAAACCGCTTCAGGGATAATTCTGGTGCAGCACTCGGCTTGTAAAACAATTGAGTATACTTAATTCTTGGAGTCCGGGCCCTTCAGTATTGGTGGCGCGCCCGGAATTTGGTCCATGCGGGAGTTTACTTCCATCATAAACCGTAAAAGTTCTTTCTTGAAAGCATCGTTCTCGTTATTGAGATTAAATCCGCTCCCCCAGTCATGTCGGAGCCAACTTCACCCCTAAGAGTGTTCATGTCGACCCTCTGCGTTGTTTGGTTTGTGGGAACACCGGGAGGAATTGGATCTCGCCTGTTTGCATTATTTGAATCCTTTGACAGCGCCTGCTTCAACTCCGCATAATCTTGTCTTGTCACGTGAGATGGCCTAGAATGATCGCTTATTGCTCTTGCAAGACCTTTACCGCGTCGATGACATTCTCCTCATTAGCATCATTGGGAGTCGTCTCCCGAATATGTCGAGGATACTACATGTTATGCACCGGTGTGGCGTCATTCCCTTCATTGTGGGTGTCACTAACTGAGTTCTCGAAGTAAGGTTGGTCTCCTCGAACCTCGGGGTTGTGCGTGTTGTTAACATTGTTATATGCCATTTCTTATAGTTTTTTCTATGACAAAATAATCAAAATACATTAGTAACAAAGGTAAGGATCAATTTAATTGCACAACTACCTAGGCCCCACAGTGGGCGCCAAACTGTTTACCTGTAAAATGGTACAGTTAAATTTATACGTGGTTTCTAGACAAGTGAACTAATTTAATCCTGAAAATAATAAAATAAGTAAAGAATTATGCAATATTTAGCCTTAAAATATAGACGAAACAGCAGAGATGACAGTCGCGGGAACAAAAAGCAAGAAAGTGAAATTGTATTATGTTTTGTATAGAATGTAGTATAAGTTTGCCAGAAAAATCCTGTATTACAATGATAACTAAGCTCACTATTTATAGTTGTATCTAGGGAAGGAGGTCCTAGGATCATGCCCTCCTTTAATGTCAATTATGAGGGTTTTCCTGCTTCTGAACTCATCAGCAAGACATGAGAATCTATCTCATTCCACGGTTAAACAGCATGAGATATCCTCTAATACGCTCATAACTCGCGACTATACGTCACATCAAGAAAGAAATCAAGTACCCAATAGTAATTTTCACATCCCTAGCAAACTCTTCTCGTCACATTCAATCTATCTGAACACACCTTGGTGTCACATCATACTCTTCATATAGCCATCCAATAACTCATCGAGCCACAAATCCCACTAATAGGGACACTACCAGACTTATAAGTCTAAAAGCACATGCTCTCACAACCGAAATCTCCGTGCTCAAGCTACAATCAAAACCCGACCTTAAGTCCTCCAGACTGGCCCATCATCAGCACATCGAATTCACATGTCGCACCTCATCTATAGAATCACAAACCGTCGATGCACAGCTAATACCGAGCGCTCATATGCCCATACGAGTGAGTGAAAAGAATTCAAAGAGTTACCCTTCAAGCTGAATCAATGCCGCACGATAAGGAAAGAAAGATGGGAAGTTTATCTGAAATGCCCTGTAACCTCTCGAAGATAGGTATGGACGTCATCATACCGATCCGCAAGACTCTACTAGACACTTGCTCATGACTTGTAGAACCTATGAACCTAGAGATCTGATACTAACTTGTCACGATCCAAAATCTAACTAGTCGTGATGGCACCTAACCTAGCCTGCTAGGTAAGCCGATTAACAATTTTCCAATTCTAATGAAATTAATAAGGTAATTAAATAAAAGAAAATATCTGAATCTTATACATGCCCATGAACTAGTAGTACAAATCATGAGTTTCTAAGATTAGAGTTTACAAAACTGATATGAAATAAATACATCATCTATTCGAAATGTATATAAATAGATTTTTATTAATCTAAGACTACCATGAACAAAAGGCAGCTACAACCGAAAGGCAGGTACATCTTCAAATCCAGCTCCCATCGAACACAACAACACTTCTGCATGCAAGGTGCAGAAGTGTTGTGTGAGTATAACTGACTCCATGTACTCAATAAGTAACAAACCTAGCCTTAGGTTGAGAGTAGTGACGAGCTCGAACAAAGGTCAAGTCCAACATCCAATAGCCAACAATAGTTCATAACAACGTAAAGTAAGTAATAAAAGAAGTAACTCGGGGATAAAATGTTTAGCTTAATCATGGTTCTCGAAAATAGTTCCACTTTTCTAGTATATCAGTGAAAACCCAAGTCTTTTACCGAAATCTCCAAATATATGAGTAAGTTTGAAAACTATAATTATTCCCAAAAACTTTCCATGGTAAATGTTTCATTTTCAAATGGCATAAGAAAAATACATCTCTAAGCCTGTATGTCAATATGTGTGAGAAGTCATGAATGACGTGATACCGTACAACATGAGGAAAAACGCATCGCTATGCATGCATGTCATATGTGCATGTCAATGCATTGTACCTCATAGATGAACTCATGTACTCACAAACTCAGAGTACTCAATCTCACTGTCTCACACTTTTCACTCATCATGCTCAATCACTCCGTACTTTTATGGCCAATTCGGCCCAGGAAAGATCCATCCTAGAATATATATGTCACCTGACCATCAGTTACTCAGTACTTAGTAGGGCCAAATACAACCCGTTGGAAAGATCCATCCCCAGGTATATAAATGCTTCGAACAAGATCCATGTCCAGGGAAGATCCATCCATCAATATAATCAACCGCGCACACTAAGGGTGAATACAAACTCCGGAGGGGCTCCTTCAGCCCAAGCGCAATCATCAATCAGTATAACCGTTGCGGTGTGCAGCCCGATCCCATAAATGTCACTCATAACCAGGCCCTCGGCCTTGCTCATTCATAAATCTCTCCAGTCTCTCGGGGTCACAATGCCATAAAACTAGCCAAAAATGATGATATGATGTGTCAATAAATGGTGACAGAGACTGAGATATGATATGCATATGAATGCGTATGACTGAGTATGTAATGCAATGAAAGCAGATAACTCAACAACAGAAATTACCTCAGTGGGTCCCAACAGGATAAGCATGTAGCCTAGACATGGTTTCTAACATGGATCACATCTCAATAGCTCAAGTACGTAGAAATGTAATGGTTACAGGTAAGATCAGGTAACTACACTGTACCACAAACATAACAGAGTCACCATTTTCGCGGTGCACGCCCACACGCCCATCACCTAGCGTGTGGGTCACCTCAACACCAATCATATAGCACATAATTCGAGGTTTCATACACTTAGCACCAAGTTTACAAGTGTTACTTACCTCGAACAAGCCAATTCCAATTACGAGCAATCCAAGCGATGCTCCAAAAAATGCCATCTCGCGCGTACCGACCTCAAAACGGCTCAAAACTAGCCAAAAAAAAGCTCAAATACATCAAATAATGCCAAAGGAAACAAACCCATCAATAAATATTGAATCTTTAATAAAAAGTCCAAAATCATCCAATAAGTCTAACCCGGGACTGCATCTCGGAACCAGACAAAACTCATAAAATCCGACAACTCATTCAATTACGAGTCCAACCAAACTAGGTTCGCTCAAATTTGACTCCGAATCAATATTCAAAACTCAAAAATTCACTTTATAAAATTTTAGACAAAAACCCCAAATTTCACTTTGAAATCATCAATCAAATGCCAAAAACAAAGATGGATTCATGAAATATAACAAAAATCGAGTATAGAATACTTACCCATGGTAAAAATTGCCTCAAAAAATTATCCAAATCCGAGCTCCCCAACTCAAAATATGACCGAATGAACAAACCTTTGATATTAAATATTTTTATCCACCTATTTTGCCTCGTTTTGTGTGCCAAACGATCCTGAACTTGCTTTTGATGCCTCCAATGGATTCTTATAAAATTTCAGTCAAGTTAGGCTTTTGAATCACTGCATTTGACCTTACAATGAAGGAGATATATTGGTTTTAATATGTGGAAATAGTGCAGATTTTTTAAATATGAAGTCAGTGCAATTTCGTAATTAATCTGAAAAATCTGGCAACCTAATTCTTATTAAAATGATCATAAAATCCTCATAAGATGTCCAAATTCGAAGATTCTTTTTGCTATGTCTCCGGAATTACCATACTGATCTAATGCTTCAATCAAAACAGAAATTGGAGCTCATTTGTTTAATGGGGGTACTATTTATGCTTGAAGAAACAACGTCTAAACATAAGAAAAACGAGCGCAACATAGCCCAAACCTATCCGAACTCACCCGAGCCCCTCGGGACCCCGTATGAACAAACTAACAAGTCCATAACATAATACGGACGTACTTGAGGCCTCAAATCACGCATCTTAACATTGAAACGACGAAACGCACCTCAAATAAAACTTAATGAACTTTTGAACTTTCAACTTCCAAAAACTCGCACCGAAATATATCATATCAACTCGGAGTGAACTCATATTTTCATACAATTCCTAAGGTCACACCTCCTTTTTACTACCTCCGGGAGGGTACAAGGGAGTTTTTTCAAATTAAAGTGACAATCGAAACGGGATTATTTATTTAAAATTCAGAGTCGCCACTTGGGATAATTATGGTGTCCCAAGTTACCGGTTTCAAATCCCGAATCGAGGAAAGATTGACTCTGTTTAAAGTCCGCGAACACAGAAATCCGGGTAAGAAATTTTGTTAACCCGGGAGAAGGTGTTAGGCATTCCCTGGTTCCGTGGTTCTAGCACGGTCGCTCAACTATTATTATTGGCCTAATTATCTGATTTTAAAACACTTTTAACCCTATGTGCATTTTTAACTTTAAACCCGCTTTTTAATAATTTTAGGAAAATTCAAGGTCACTTAAAACATATCGTAAGCCACGCTACATGAAATGCACCCGCGGTTCACGACACATTCTATCTAACCTTGTTGAAAATTAGACCCGGGTCACATGAAATGTACCCCGGATTTTAGATTAGGTATCACGACCATACCACGGGAACCGTACTCATAGCCGTGATGATTCATTATTAATCGCGCCTAGAGCAACTGCACATTTGACTAGATTGAGATATCCTTACGACTCAACTTTGCTGCTAAGTTATTGCTAACAGATTTAAAATCATAGAAAAGAATTGAAGGCACTACTCAACTTGCAATTTCAGCCTGGACTTGGAGAAAGATTAGCGGAAAGGGTTTTAAAAAAAAATAACTGTAGCTTTGGCTACTGAAATTTGTAAGGCAACTATAGATTTATGTACACATTGCTTGTATTACTCATTAGTGACAGTGACCAAGCAAAAGAACAACCAAGCTCAAATCCCTTTAACATTCTGTATCCACATAGCCTGCGGCCATTCTCAGAATTAATTCCAACAAACCATATAATTCAGAACCCCACACCATTAGATATAACATTATCATCATGAAAGGCATCAAAGGTTCTTATACCACACTATGATTGTCGCAACAAATCAAAACAAACACAGAAGATCGGAATTGCTCCTGCTAAGTGAACATAAACTATGAATCAATTAACAAGCACAAATCTATCACATTCATGAAAATATCCAACAGATACAATCAAATAAGTATGTAACATGAACATCATTTCAACGTAAAACATTTATAAATTGACAAAATTTGTCAGGGAAAACAAAAGCAGCAGAATTTAAGAAGAGAGAAACGGAACCTCTCATTAAATGGCTAGCCCGAGCCGACGTGCAAGAAGTTCGAACAGAAAACCTTATCGGACCAACTCGGACCTCGACGGAAATGGGAGCTCAAACGCGAACGGAAATCTGAAAGCAGTCCTAAGCAACCTCGACCGGAACTCAAATCAGAAGCTTCGAACGAATCTCACAAACGAGTTCCAAAAAGTGGACTCAACCTCAAACGACAATTGGAGTTAATAATCAACTGCAACTCACTGGTGAAATGGTTTCTAGAGCAACAATCTGCTTTGCTCTGTTCTTGTTACATATTCAGATAATGTGGAGATTCTGAAAGCACCTGAAAACGGGAAAATTCAGATTCACAACGTTTTTGGTCTAGGCTGCTTCGGCGATGGTTGGCGTTTCCCGGCGAGTTTGCCGCTGGTTTGGTGATGGGGGTTTGTGCTCGTTTTGGCTATCAATGGATATCGTGGAGGAATTGCGGCTGTGTTGGTTAACCGCTGTGGTGGTGTTGAGAGATTCTCCGATGGGGGCGGGGGGGGGGGGGGGTGGGGGGGGTATTTTTTCTCGTTTAGTGGGGTTTTCGGTAGGGGGTAGGCGTAAAAAGTGGGTTACCA
>NW_017671809.1:211197-241486 GCF_001879085.1 Nicotiana attenuata
GGGAGGGGTTCTCTTATGGTTTTCGTAGGGGTGGCAAAATGGTTCAAGGAAAACAGTTAACCACCCATATTATCCATTAAAAATGGGTTGGATAATGAACTATTTAAAAACGGATCAAATATGGATAAGAACCATATTATCCATTTAGAAAATGGAATAACCCATGGTTAACCAATGGATAACCAATGAGTCTAACTTTTACATTTGTAAAGCCTCAAATTGGGGGTGCCTCAAGTTAGGGAGACTAAGAATTCTTCCAAAAGTAATCATATGCAAGAAGTCATGGATAATATGGTTACCCATATTATCCGCCGGTTAAGCCGTTTTTTATCCGTATTAAATATGGATCGGGTCGGATAATTTACCCATTTTTTCATTACCCGTTTTCGACACGAACCATATCTGACCCAACCCGCTCGTTTGCCACCCCTAGTTTTCCGCTACTTAGATCTTAGGAATGAAGAAGACGAAAAGTACAGGGGATGGGGTCCGATGTTTTCTGCCAGGAACGGTGGATCTAGTCTCTATCTTTTTTTTGTTTTTAGGTCATTTTTGGGGATTTAGGTTTGTCACCTCTGATGGGAATTGGGAACGGCTGATCCTCTATATAGAGTCTAGGGTCTTGTTTATTTTATAGGGTTTTTAGGTTAGGGGGTATGGGCCTAGGGATTATGGGCTTGGAAATTATGGGCTAGGTCCAAAACTAGGCCTAAAAATGGGTCTTGAGCCCAAATTTATTCTTTCCCCGCGAACGAGACTAAAAATACGATCTCATTTATTAATTAATCCTACGTAAGTAAAATAATTATTAAAATAAGACTGACCGTTAAAACAAAACTATTTTTGGTATTTTTCAAGATTAAAAATGACTACAAAACATTAATGAAACTATTTTTTTTGTAATTTTCGTTTTCTTGTAATAAAATAAAGTAAAAGAGTAAAAATGAGTTGAAATAGCTATATTAGGCCTAAATTAAATATTTACGTGCTAAAATATGAAAAATCTTGGGGAGGGTAAAAAATCACATGTCTACAGCTGCCCCTCTTTGACTGGAAACGCGAAGAGTTTTCAGACAAAGAACGACTAGACAAGTTTTTTGACCCAACCCTTATTTTAGGAGACCAGAAACTAAGAGGAAGGAGAATGTGACCGAGCCCTGGTATCTGAGCTGCCTACATATCCTTGGCTATAAAGGAATCAGGCCACGTGTAGTTCAGAAGTGAGTGAGATGATGGAGTATACCGAGGTGAAGAGCCGGTCGAGGTGCCGTTCCGCCGAGGTTCCGGTCGCTGGTCCTGTTATTACATCAAAAATCAAAAAATGAAAAAGACTAGCTAAGCCTGTCAACTACGAATTACAAGATTCATATCTATAAGTCTTCTGAAGCTTGATCTTGAGTCTTGAATGGTTCTTTATGCAGACTTTAGATTTGAACCTTGGCGCTTGTTAGCTGCAGGTTCTAGCTCGTTCTTCTTTAACTTTTCGGATCAAAACCGGACACACCATGCTTGTGATTTCAGCCATGTCTTGAGCAGTTCACATCTTTCATCAACTTATGCATTTGGATTCACTTCTTGCCTTTTTTTATTTTTTATTCTGGATTGTGACTAACTTCTGTTGATCACCTCGGAATTTTGACTCGCATTCTTTCCACAAGCTTCTTTTGTTGCTGACTTGAAGTGCATTTTGAAGTGAATTTCCTTATTCTCCAGGTAGGCACCTGATTGTCGATACTCGAACTGTCTTCCTTCGAAACTTGGACTGCCTTCCCTTGTTCTCCGGGTGGGGCCTGATTGCTAACCTTGCACTGTTTTTCCTTCCCTCTGAAACTTGAATTGTTTTCCAAGTTGGTGCTTGATTGCTGAACTTGAACCGTCTTCCTTTGAATATTGTTGCTTTCCATTTGTTCTCCAGGTGGGCGCCTGATTACCAACATTTGAATTGTATTCCTTTCTTCTAAAACATGAATTGTTTTCCCTTTGTTTTCCAGGTGGGCGCCTGACTGCTGAACTCGACCCGTTTTCCTTTGAAACTGCTTTCCCTTGAAACTTGAACTGTCTTCCCTTGTTCTCCAGGTGGGCGCTTGATTGCCGAAACTTGCTGTGTTCCCTTGTTTTCCATGTGGGTTCCTGCAATCAAAACAAACAAAACAAACGAAATTTTCTGCCCCAGTTTGCACTAGGAACATTTGTGAGTTGTTAGCAAAATTGTAAACCACTTATACTACTGATGCAATGATGAGAGTAAACTAAAGACTAGACTAGGATGTGCGTCTCCTACGAGTAAAACCAAGAAACTTTGACTAGTAAATGCGTCTGCTAAAATATAACCTGAATGAACCAAACTAGGAAGTGCGTCTCCTAGGGTGAATTTTAATGACCAAGACTAGGAAGTGCGTCTCCTAGGGGTGAAAACTTCAATGACTAAAACTAGGAAGTGCGTCTCCTATGAATGAACTCTCAATTTAGGAAGTGCGTCTCCTAAAAGAATAACTTGAAAGACCTTGATTAGGAAGTGCGTCTCCTACAGGTAAAACTTCAATCAACCAGACTAGGAAATGTGTCTCCTAGGGCCGAACTTAAATGACTCAAACTAGGAAGTGCGTCTCCTAGGGGTGAAATCTCAATTTAGGAAGTGCGTCTCCTAAAATAAAATATAACATGAAAAACCCAGACTAGGAAGTGCATCTCCTAGGGGTGAAATTTCAATCAACCAGACTAGGAAATGCATCTCTTAGGGCTGAACTTAAATGCCCCAAACTAGGAAGTGCTTTTCCTAGGAATGAACTCTCAATTTAGGAAGTGTGTCTCCTATGGGTGAAACTTCATTGACTCAAACTAGGAAGTGCGTCTCCTATGAATGAACTCTCAATTTAGGAAGTGCGTCTCCTAAAACAAAATATAACCTGAAAAATCCGGACTAGGAAGTGCGTCTCCTATGGGTAAAACTTCAATGAACCAGACTAGGAAGTGCGTCTCCTAGGAATGAACTTAAATGNAATGAATTTAAATGACCAAAGCTAGGAAGTGCATCTCCTAAAAAGTATAATCTGAAAGATCCCTACTAGGAAGTGCGTCTCCTAACGGGTAAAACTTCAATGACTCCAACTAGGATGTACGTCTCCTAGGGATGAATTTAAATGACCAAAAACTAGGAAGTGCGTCTCCTAAGGGTGGAATCTCAATTTAGAAAGTGCATCTCCTAAAACAAAATATAACTTGAAAGACCCAGACTAGAAAGTGCATCTCCTAGGGGCGAAACTTCAATGACTCAAACTAGGAAGTGCGTCTCCTAGGAATGAATTCAAATGACCAAAGCTAGGAAGTGCGTCTCCTAAAAAGTATAATCTGAAAGATCCCTACTAGGAAGTGCGTCTCCTAACGGGTAAAATTTCAATGACTCCAACTAGGACGTGCGTCTCCTAGGGATAAATTTTAAATGACCATGACTAGGAAGTGCGTCTCCTAGGGGCGGAATCTCGATTTAGGAAGTGCATCTCCTAGAGCAAAATATAACTTGAAAGACTTAGACTAGAAAGTGCTTCTCCTAAGGGTAAAACCATCAGTGACTCAAACTCATATGATCCAAACTAGGAAGTGCGTCTCCTAAGGGTAAAATCTCAATTTAGGAAGTGCGTCTCCTACAACAAAATATAACTTGAAAACCCAGACTAGGCAGTGTTTCTCCTAGGGGTGATGTGTGATCTTCCCAATAGCCTTTGCGTAAGCAGAACTGGGGCATTACACCTGAAAATTTCAAGCTTCCAAGCTTTGATATGAACATAACTTCCGTCCCTATTTCAGACAAAGAAAACTTGTGAGTTTAAACATGGTGGTTGGTTTGTGGCCTTGACTTTGCGGCGATTGCTCTTTCACTTGCCATGATAACTTTGATTTCAACTTGAAAGACATTGCTTGTTCATTGACTAAACACTTTCTCTGTCACCCTTATCACAGAAAACACCTCTGATCCGTTCAAACCCAATACTCTTTATCTGTTGCATTGTGCTCATGAATTGCCATTTACCGAACTTCTGCATTTCTCATGAATCCCAAAGCACATTGATTGTTGCCAACTCAGTGCGCCTACTGTTCTTTCCTGACTTATGCCACTTTGATGTGCAAGACAGATTCCGTTTTGTGCAATTGGAAAGCTGGTAGCAAATTTTGAAGTCATTTCTCACTTGTTTTGACCAAACAAACTCAAGAAGAGGAAGTAAACAAGACAAAAGGAATAGAGTAAGGGACAATGGAAAGAGATGATACCTAACAAGAAAATTACAAAGTAGAAACCTATCAGATGTGGACAACAACTCTAATGACCATGATATGCACCTTTTGATTAAGTGGCCTAATCGGTCAAGCAAATCTAATGTTCAACTCTTGTTGTACGTCTTTGCCATGAAACTGGGCTTTAATGCTCCGATTTTCCAATCCGATTCACGATCCTTATTCGACTTGTAGTGCCCGAAGGGTTTTCACCATCAAGCCTCTCTCATTTTGTTCTTTCTCTCAACTCACCATCGCCTTATGGTGCTTGTGAAGGTTTTTATCGATAAGACTCTCTCATTTTTTTTGTTTTCTTTGTGTATAACGGAGTGTTGCCCCTGATGAGAATCATACCTCTAACTCGCTTGACTTGGCACTACTCAAAGATTGATCGGAAGGTCTTTCTTTGGACCGTAATGTAGGCTTTTGGATAGGATTAAAAACAAAGGGTATCATAAAGGCTCAAAAACAGCTTAAAAGGGCTCAAAATTACAACTTTTGGAATCAGATCTCTTACCACAACCACAACTTCTGCCCCAGTTTCTTTGCTTGGGACTTTTGAGTTTTTATTTTGATGGGACCGAACCCTGAGGCTGCCTACGTATCCTTAAAAGGAATCAGGTCGAACGTAGTTCATGACATAGGAATTGCTTTGTTTTTGTACTTTTCTCTCTCTTTTTCTCCTTTTTTCTTCTCTTTTCTTTGCTTTACTCTTTTCCATTTTTTCTTTCTCTTCTTTTTTTTTCTTTTTTCTCTTTTTTTTCTCTATATCATATTTCTAAACTCTGCTTCTGATTCCAAAAGAGGGATATGAAAGAAAATAAATAGGCTCAAAGGGGTAACAACGGATAAAGTGTTTAGATAGCAAAATAAAATGCCTTCGTCATTCCAATCTTCAAAGCATGCCAAATACAAACAACACAATTAAACAAACCAAAGAAATCATACGTAATATCTTTTGACTGCATCATAATTGATAGCCATATCCACACATTTGCCTTCTACATTTGTTAAATACAAAGCATCATTGGACAACACTCTCGTTACGATGAACGGACCCTGCCAATTTGGGGCGAACTTGCCCTCGTTCAACAGATTGCTTCCTCATTTAAAATCCCAAATTCAAATTACACAAACTACACTTAACCATTTCAAATTGCACAACCTGCTTTTATAATGAAAAGAAAACACAAGAGCATGCTTTTTTTCATTTTTCCAAGACAAAATAAAACCTTCATTTTTCAAAGAACATACAAACCATACAGATTTGAAAATCCATTTGCTTCAGCCTGATCTGGAAGGATGCATTTCAATACTTGCTGACCCACTTCAAACTTCCGGGGATGCACCTTCTTGTTGTATGCTCTTGCCATTCTCTTTTGATACAACTGGCCATGACACACTGCTGCCAATCTTTTTCCGTCAATCAGACCTACTTGCTCCAAACGGGTTTTGACCCACTCATCATCATCAATTAATCTGAAGGGATGGAATTTCAACTTCCACGGGTATCACTGCTTCAGTACCATATACCAAACAATAAAGAATTGCACCTACTGAAGTGCGAACAGTAGTGCGGTAACCCAGCAAAGCAAAAGGCATCTTTTTATGCAATTGCCTGGAACCTTGTACCATCTTTCTAAGTATCTTGTTTATGTTCTATCTGCCCCAGTTTCACATAATTCGGGCTTGAAGTGATCTCAAAATGTCTTTACTAATTTCCCTCAAATGTCCCTATCATCTCCAAAATTGTTTCATTGCTTCACGACTAAACTAACTTTTAAGACTAGGCTGAGAATTACGCGTGCATGTCATGTCACTAGAATCAGCATGAAAAGACTATGAAAGGAAAAGAGAGCTAAACGAACTGACTAGAAATAACAGAAAACAGGAAATTACATTAGACAGGCAGTGAAAGAGTTTGAACAATGGGTTACAACCCTGGAACAAACCTAGATAACACTAAAAGAGTTACTATGACTAAACAAACTAGGCAAAATAAAAGGATAGAATGGTTTGAGTCACAAGACAATATCCGGATTACAACCCCGAAATAACCCGGACAACAGAAATGACGACAAAATAAACCACCAAGACTCCTCCCCAGCTAGCCAAGAGATGGAGCGTCTTTCCAATTACCAAGCACGACATCTTAGCCACTGAGTTCCATATCAATATTGTGAGCACGTGATTTTTGCCTCGCGTGAATTACTCCTACAGAACTCCCAAAATTAGGATTTTTCTTTTAATTATTTGAATTATTGCATAATTTTCGTGTTTGTTTGCATTTTTTGTGTGCATGTTTAATTTATTTGATTCATAAAAGTACAAAAATATGTTGCATTTGCATTTAGGGTCCTATTTTATATTTTTAGGCTAGTTAGTTGATTAATGTTACAAAAATAAAAGAAAATAACAAAAATAGTTCATTTTGCATTTTTGACTTTTTAATTTTTCAAATTTATTATAGTTTTCTTTTAATTTAGGACTTAATTAATTTTTTGAGAAGCAATTAGTTTAGTTTTGGAATTAAATCAGATTTTTATTTTTAATTTGTAGTTTAATAAAATTTGAAAAAATGAAAAAAAAGAAAAGAAAAGGAGTTAAAAAGAGAAGGAATTAGCTTTGAATCAGATTTTTTTGGGCCAGTCTCATCTCAAATCTAAGGCCCAATTCATTTCCCTCTGAGACCCGTTAAGTCATGGCCCAAACCCGTCAAAACCCGGTCCAGCACCCCCCTATAACCAAACGACCCCGTTTTGTGCATGCTTGATCTCAACCATTGGATCATTGAGATCCAACGGACCGAAACTGGGGATGTTAATAATATATATATGTCCTAACAACCCCCTACCCCCTCGCTCATCTCTCACAACTCCATGAAGCTCCGACCAAGTTCCGCCTTCAACCGCCGCCTGCCGCCCGCCGAAAATCGCCCACGGCGGCGGCCGGCGGCCAAATGCCACCAAAATCACACCCCTGAGCCCTCTCCACCTCCCCATACCAAATCTCCAAACACCTCCTCTCAAATCCCCCCTAGAACGCCTCAAATTTCAGAAACCCTAGCACCGCCACGACGTTCTCCGGTGGCGGCGCCGCCTCTGTTCAACCCCAAATTAACACCAAATAACCCCCAAGCCCCACTCATTCCAAATACCCACTCCGTCTGTTTCAAAACCCTTCAGAACCTTTCGAATTTTAAATCGAAGTTCTGACCCCTAAGTCTCCAAAATGTAAATCAGTTGTCGTATTGAAGATTTAAAGCCGTGAGGGGTTTATGCATGTGTTTTCATTTGAGAACACGTGATTAAAACCCATTCCGGTCAAAATCGGAGGGTACTGGAGGTCTGTTCAAGCCAACCATCCGCCTATCTGCTTTGGGTATCTCTTTTCTCTTCCTCTCGTTTCTTTATTTTTGTTTTCTTTTCCTCGTCTCTTTTCTTTTTCTTTCTCATTTCTTCTTTTTTTTTGTTTTCATTTCGACCAGTTTAGTTTGAAATTTAGATTAGCATTGAACTGTTTAATAATTTTTGTTTTAGTTATTAGGTNTTTAATAGTCAGAAAGTGATCATTTGGTTGCTTCTTATATTATCAATTAGCTTTGGTGAAGTTTGGGTCAGAAATTGAGCTTTGAATGCTCATTTGGACTGGTTTAAAATCAGCTTTGGGCCTGTTGAGTCATTTATGACCCTGGTTCAAGAGAACCCCGTTTGTTTTGGCCCAGGGGATTTTCCATAAGTGTAAAAACAGGGTAACTAAGGGGTAATTTGGGTGATTCACTTAGTGAATCTTTTGTTAACTGCTTTAGGAAGCTTCCTAGAAGCTGAAAATAGACTTGCTTGGCAAGCAAGTCAATAATTTAGGGACTTTTGAGCAAAAAATGAAAATTAAAAAGGTCTAAAGGGCAAAACCTGAACCATTTCAGCTGCCCTAGTAGCTTGCCTATAAAGGCACTGCTAAGAAAAGCTCATTGGAGATTTTTAGAGATAGAAAAAATACAAAAATCATAGCGGCTAAAAATTGAAGTGAAATTACTGTTTCACTGAAATTCCTTTGTGTGATTTCTTAAGCTTCCAATTCCTGAAAAGAGTTTCTGAGTAATCTACTTTCAAAAATGGATTGAAATTGGGTATTTGAGGTCTGGTTTTGAGGTTTGCTGTGGGTATTGTTCGAGTGAGACTGCCTTTTATTGTTTTCAAATTCATTTTGGTTGAGCTGGTGTTATTGGTATTGGCTGGCTACTGTTCTGTTGCTGATGCCTCACTTTTCTGTGTTGTTTTCAAATTTCAGGTACCTTCTTAGCCCTGAGTAGCAAGTGATTGTTGAAACATTTAAGATTGAGTGAATACATGCTGCTTTGAGCTTAATTCCTTTTGATCCCCCTGTTACTTTAGTGTTCTATAATAAATATGTAGTTTTATCTGTTATTAAGTTATTCATCCATACATGTAAGGCTGTGTAGAATCAATAGTCATAGGTATAAGCAGCTCGATATGTATGCTTGACAGTAGGTACAATCAGTCATGCAAACATTTTCTGCGTTTGTATATGTTTCCTGAATGGACTTTAAATCCCCCTTCTAGCAAGGTTATCTGAGACTCATGGAAAGCTGGACTTTAACTTATTGTTAAGGGAATTGTCATTGTTAGAAAATTTAATGTAGCATGATTATATTGAAAATGATTCAATGGCTATTTATAGGTGTTTGTATGTCAGTCGAGCATGATCAATTGTTTAAGTTCATGGTTTTAAATCCTACAGTTTTGTTCATGTAAGGTTTAATTAGGGATTGAATGTCAGCATCGCAAGTTAATCCAAAGCTTTTGAAATTTAAATTCACATGCTGTATAGTTTCTTTAAATATAGACCCTTGATTGTTTGGTTGAAATCATAGCACTGTTAAAGTTTCATACAATTGTCCATAAGCCATGAAGGATGATTTAATTTGTTGCGCGTATGCTAGCTTGTGACTGGTTACTTGAGGTTAATCCAATATTTCGATATTCAGTCATTACTTATACACTGTGGAGACTCGATGTTGAGTCTTGCTTGTGATGGCTTTCAGGTGTTTTGAAATTGGGTCACTTTGGGCCCAAATATGCGGAGATAGGGCCTGAACCCCTTCGTCACCCTTTCTGCCCCGTTTTCTGATTTCTAGCCCATGTCAACTAAAGCCCACTCGCCTAATTTGAATAAATTCCCCATTCCTTTAATACTTAATTAGCCGGATTCTTAAGTAGTTTCAAGGTATGCCATTAAATAGGGTGTAGTGCAAGGCCCTTGTATTTTGTTTAGAGACCTCTCGATTAGAATAAAATGAGGTGCGCCACGCCAAACAAAATTCATAAATTGCGTGGCCCTCTCTAAATACTCATATTAAAATACTTAGAAACCGGGACGTGCCGTTTAGCGAATTTTCATGGCCGCTCGCAAAGTAAATAATACGCTAGTTGCTTTAGGCGCGTTCTTTAATAATCTTACCTTCCCAAATTTGGGTGTGCATTTCATGCGACCCAAATCCAAACCCCAAAACGTTGAATAAAATGTGTCGAGGATCCGGGTGCATTTCATGTGACGTGATCCGAAAACATATTTTAAACGACGTTCAATTTCCTAAAATTAATTAAAAGCAGTAAATAATTTTAAAATTGCACTATAGGATGACGTGTATTAAAAATAGATTTTTAGCCAATTATAATAGTTTAAGCGACCGTGCTAGAACCACGGGATCCGGGGGTGCCTAACACCTTCCCTTGGGTCAACAGAATTCCTTATTCAGAATTTCTGGTTCGCAGACTCCATTCGGGAAGTCGAAATTTCCTCGATTTGGGATTCAAGATAAATCGGTGACTTGGGACACCAAAGCCAAACCTATCCCAAGTGGCGACTCTGAATACATAAATAATCCCATTTCAAATAATGTCACCTAAAATGGAAAAACTCCCTTATACATTATCCTTCGGGGTAGGTGTGTAAAAAAGGAGGTGTGACAGCTCTGGCGACTCTGCTGGGGACACGAACCCAGAATTTCGATTCGGGGTTCAAGAATTCGAGCTTAGTATAACTGTTATATTTGGCTTTGTTTGATTTTCCTACATGTTCCATGCTAAATGTTTTACCGCTTTGATATTTGCTGAATTGTATATATAAACTGCTATGAATCCCTTCCTCTCTCTGAGTCTTCTACATCATGGAGAAGGGTGCACTTCGTGTAGCTTCTCTTCTGTTTAGAGTCTTTTCCCTTTAGAACGAGGTTCGGATAAGTTGCTAAGCCGGCGGAGCTTCTGTATCCCCGGTACGCTGCCTCCCCCTCGGCTCGAGTTGTCCGCTCGGGTAAGCCAGGTCTAGAACAATAAACCTAGGGTTTAAACCTAGAAGAACAAAACCTCATGCCGGATCCCTAGTAGGAACGTTTGTTTGCATCATGTGCATTTGACTTAGGGGACTCAACACAGGGGTTGGGTCCGTCTAGGACAGGTGACCTGAAATGAAAAGACCATCCTGATGCATCTTACGTGCTACTTGTGCATTTATTTGCTTTGGATTTGCATGTTGACCGGCTTGTACATAATGAGAGAAAATTGAGAAAAATAGCAGTGTTAGGGCTAAGTGAGGGTAACCACTTGTTTGGAAAAAAACCAATGCCCAAATAGTACCGAAATGCTGCCGGATTTTTGAAAAATAAAAAGAGGAAAATATTTGAAAAAAGAGAGAAAAAAGATTTTTAACAAATATTAGGTTTTGACAAATTTGCCTAAACTACGCTGGTTTGATTCTCACCGAATGTGAGATATGTAGGCAACCCTCATCGGGTCCAACCTCCCTTTTGCAAAAATAGCCAAAAATACCAAAATTTTAATTTTTGTCAAAATAAGTCGGGTGGTGCCATTCTTGTTTTAAAATAAGCCGAATGTCCCCAAAGAACGCCGGAAGGCTATTTTTTGCAAGAACAGCCACCCTGAGTCATTTTTAAACGGTTGGCAGGCACAACCTTAAAATCTCCCTCCCGGAAGTGCTGAAAGGCCGTATCTGCAAAACCGAGTCTTTGTTTTCTTAAATAAAAATTTTGAAAAATAGCCACTTTTTCTTTTAGGTCAAAATGAGTCATTAAATCACTTTAAATAGCCATTTTTCCTTTTAGGTCAAAATAAGTCATTAAATCACTTTAAATAAAATGTGCAGGATGAGTACAGTTGACATTGAAACCTTCTCAGTCCTGAGTGAGATCCCTTTGAAGCTTCACATGTGGTGGAATGACCTAGGAAAGGGTAGCAGAGAAACGGTAGTAAAGGTTCTGGGCGGTCTTGTCGGCTTATTGAACATTAAGCCGAGGCTGGATATTATTGAAGCACTGATACCTTTTTGGGACCCGACTCGCAATGTGTTCCGGTTCTCGGACTTTGAGCTTACACCTACCTTAGGGGAGATGGCAGGATATGCGGGTCTTAACGGAAACTTCAGGGGTCGATATCCATTGGCACCGAGACCGGTAACCCTTCACAGATTTCTGGACTTATTGAGCATCAGCCGGGATATTCAGGACAAGAACCTATCGGAAGGATATTGCACTCTCCATTTCTTGTACCACCGATATGGCAACCCGAAAGGTTTTGAGGAGCCCAACACTGGTTTAACATATGCTGGAAACAAAGATAAGTGGGAGGCACGCAGGGGTTTAGCCTTCATGGTAGCTTTCTTGGGGGTCGTGATCTGTCCCCGAAAAGATGGTCACATAGATATTGGCCTCGTAGGGATGTTAGGCGTTGCAATAAAGAAGTCCAACAGCACGGTGGTTCCTCTAATTGTGGCTGAAATGTATCGAGCTTTGACCAAATGCCGAGAAAGGGGAAAAATTCTTTCAGGGATGCAATCTGTTGCTACAGCTATGGATACAAGAGCACTTATGCCACCCGACTGGGTACATGAACTATGGTTTGACCGGGTTGAGCTGTATTGATGAATTTAAAACCCGGGTAACAGGTATTGAGTTCCCAGAGGGTACCGAGGCTTGGTTATCATGTCTGAGATCTTTAACTGCTGACAAAATTGAGTGGGCTTTTGGATGGCTTCCTGTTACTGAGGCAGTATACACATCAGCTGAAGTACCTTATATTCTTTTGATGCGTATTCGGAGCATCCAACCTTATACTCCCTACCGGGTCTTGCGGCAACTGGGGAGATTCCAAACTGTTCATAACGATGAAGATCTGAGCAAACAAGTCATTGAATTAGGTCCTAAAGCTGCCTTTCCGGAAGGAAAAATCCGCCAGATATGGAATGAATGTAGATATCTTGAGCCTAAAACCATAGTGCGGGATCGGGCTAGAGGCGAAGTGGACCCCAAATACTTGGTCTGGTTTGGCAAAAGATTTCAAATTCCTGAGAGACCCACCCAAAGGCCACATGTCCAACAATTTACTGACGGGGCCCAGGTACAATGGGATTGGCTAGCCAAAGAAAAGGAATAACGGGCCAGAATAGGGGAGCTGGAGCAACATCTCCGAGATCTCCAATTTGAAAAGAGTGTGCAAGCCGCAGCTGATGAAGGTGATAAGAAGAAATTAACTCAAGAAAATGAAGATCTTAAAGCTCAGATCCAACAAATGAAAATAGCTGCTAAAAATCAAGAAAGAAGTCGGTCCGATGAGAGGTTGATAAAAGGGCTGAAGAAGCAAGTCTTAGAGTGCCAGGAAGAGTTGGAAAAATCTGAAGGGAATATGGCAAAAATCCGGGCACGGTGGGCAAAGAAGACAGAGGAAAGAGCCCAATTTGTGCAACAAATGAAAAGAAATTATGAGGGAACCATTGCTAATCTGAAAAGAAAAGTGAATACCCTTGAAGATAAGGCAGCCCAGCAGGACAAGGACTTTCAGGCTGAGAGGGAACAGTGCTATAGGCTAATGGCCGAGATAGAGAAAGAAATAAAGCTGTTGCAAGACCATCACTTCCACGACTTCCAGGTGCTAGAGGCCCGTAACCAGCAGATAAGCCGACTACTTCTGGAAAAGGGCCGGATCAGAGAAAGAATTAGAGGCATTGCGGATTATATTGTCATGAAATGTCAAGCCAGCGAAAGAATGAGTCGCACTACCTTCTTTGCTACAGTGATGATTTTTGTTCGGCAAGTTATGAATGATTTGGAGCAGTTACAAGGGGGTCTTGCACGTAGGCCCGCGGCGATACCGAATGACGCCCCGCGGGCCCCAGGATTTGAAGCTTTAATGTATTCCTAGTTATCGAGTCTGTATTTTGTTATTTTGAGTCTATTTTGTAATTTTTCCTTTTAAGAAAAACAAATAGTCTAGTATCTTTGTAATCAAAATTTTATTAATGAAAAATTGAAAATCCCAAAAAATTATTTCCTTATTTTTGCATTTATTTGCAAGAACTACGCTTGGTCTGATTCATGCGGGGTCATGATACGTAGGCAATATCCATAAGATTCGACCGTATCCTTAAGGAAAAAGAGAAAAGAGGAAGGAAATAAAAGAAAAACAAGAGAGGAAACGAAACACAAAAAGAGAAAATAAGAAATCGAGAGAAAAACCATGGCAAGAGAAAAGGAAAAACAGAAAATGGGAAAAGAGGGGAAAGAAAAATGAGAGAAAAACAGAAAGAGAAAGAAAAGCAAGAAAAACAAAGAGTGGAAATCAAAAGAAAAGAAAATAGAAAAGAAAAGCCGGGATGACGCATGCAACCATTGCAAACATGTAGACATCCGTTTAACTGTATAGGTGCATCACACCCCAATGTGCGATTACCTATCTGTTACTTGTCTCAAAACTAACCGTTGTTGCTACAAATTTCCAGCTTAGGTTTTTAGAAACGGTGGTTGGTTTTTGGTAAACTGGCATCGCATCGGTATTTTACCAGATCAAAAGGAAGTACAGAAATGTCGTCTGAAATGACTTTGCCACCAGTTCTCATCGCTGAAGACAGCCCTGCATCAGGGATCCCGGCCTCCGAGTCTGCCACAGCTGAAGAAAACCGGATATTACGTCTCCGAGTTATGGAGATATGGGATGCATGGACTAATGGCAGGGAGCCTCCAAGTGCTATCCTTGGCTTTCCTGAATTGTTCCCTAGAACCGGGGGTACTTCTAACATCCCCATCAGTCATCCGAATACCCCGTTGGGACAACCTACCATGTCTGCTCATTTTATAGGAACACCTTCTGAGGTACGCCCCCAGGTGTTCACATCAGGAGTAGCCCCCAATATTTTTACCGCTCCACCATGCTCCGCCACCACACAACCTTCACTGCCTAGGCCCGCTTTGGATCCCTCGGCCTTCACTTTCCAAAATCCTATCCTTCAAGCGGATCCTCCTCAATATTCCACATACACTTACTCCCAACCATCCCCGTTTGAGCTTACACTTGGACAAGATAAAACTCCTAAAGCGCCTGAGCAAGATGAGATGGCAAAAAGGATGAGGAGTTTAGAGCAGAGTCTGAAAAATATGCAAGGTTTAAGCGGGCAGAAGAGTATTTCTTATAATGATCTGTGCATGTTCCCTCACGTGCACCTGCCCATGAGATTCAAAACGCCGAAGTTTGAGAAATATGATGGGCATGGCGGCCCTATTGCTCACCTTAAAAAGTATTGCAACCAATTGCGGGGGGCCGGCGGAAAAGAAGAGTTGTTAATGGCTTACTTCGGAGAAAGCTTGGTGGGCATAGCTTCAGAATGGTATATGGATCAGGACATATCCCGATGGCACATTTGGAACGATCTTGCCAGAGATTTTGTTCGACAATTTCAATACAACATAGACATTGCGCCAGACAGGAACTCCTTGGCGAACCTAAAGAAGAAATCCTCAGAAAGTTTTCGAGAATATGCAATTAAGTGGCGCGAGCAAGCATCAAGCGTGAACCCCCCAATGGATGAAGTGGAAATGGTCACCGTATTTCTTCAGGCCCAAGAAGTCGATTACTTCCAGAACATGATGTCGGCTATGGGCAAACCTTTTGCAGAGGCAATCAGGATTGGTGAGATGGTAGAGAATGGTTTGAAAACGGGTAGAATCTTGAGCCAGTCAGCCATCAGAGCAACCTCCCAAGCCATTCAAGGCGGGTCTGGAGGAATGGCTAAAGGAAAGAAGAAAGAAGAAACGTCTATGGCAGCATCAGGGGCAAGGAGGCATCGCGTTCCCAGACCCATGTTTTCCGAAAGAACCCCTCAACATTACTACCCTCATCATGATATGGCTTATGCTCCTCCACCTTATGCGATCATGAACGCTCAACCCTTTGCCCGGCCGCAGCCACATGCCAATAGAAATCAAACTCCATTCCCAAGAAATCAGCCTCCCCACCAGAACCACTATAATTCTCGACCTCCACAGAATAACTTCCGTCCTCGGGAACCACCCAGGAGACCAAACTTTACACCAATCAGTGAACCCTATTCCAGTATGTTCCCGAAGCTTGTTCAAATGAATTTGCTGCAGCCCATACCTCCAAACAGGCAAAACCCAGAATCGCCATCCTATCAGTGGGGCGTCCGATGTGCTTATCACTCAAGAGCTGAGGGGCATGATACAGAAAACTATTGGACGTTGAAAAGAGCCGTGGAAGACTTGATAGAGCAAGGAATGATAGTGCTGAGGGACGAGGAAGTCCCAAATGTGACCAACAATCCGTTGCCAGCCCACAATAATGGGCCTGTGATTGGGATGATCTGTGAGGATAAAGAGTTCGATCCGGCATTAAAGGCCATCATTGCTATTGCTGACGCAGAAAGAAAGCCAAAGGTGGCCCCAAAGCAAGATCAAGGGGAGAAGAAAAACAAAGTCACCAAGACGGAGCCAGAAAAGAAAGAAACCAGAACAGAAGTGATACCTCCTAAAGATGGAATTCTCTATGTCCCGCGAGGCCGTCAAGAAAAGAAGCTGATTGTAAGCCCTCCACGGAAATTGGAAGTGAAAAAGGGAACACAAGTGTACGTACCCAAGCAAGCCTATGTGGTGCGGGGGACAATCAAACCACCTCGGCTGAGTGAGCCAGTAGTTATTGGACGCGTACCACAGAAGCCTATGACCAACCTTGCTGCGGTACCATGGAATTACCATCAGACGGTGGTTACGTATAAGGGTAAAGAGATCTTGGGAGAGCTGTCAGAAAACCCCCCTGTTGAGAAATATTCAAATGTAGAGGAGGTAAACAATGCCACCAGAAGGCGTTTCCCGCCTAAGAAGCCTGTGAGTGCTGGGGAAGCAGAAGTGTTCTTTCAAAAGATGAAAATGGCTGACTATGAGGTGGTCGATCAGTTGCGAAAATGTCCTGAACAAGTGTCTTTACTGTCATTACTGTTGAAATCCCCTGAGCATCAAAAGGTGTTAATGAAAACTCTGAATGAAGCCTACGTGCCAGTCGAAACTTCGGTGGAACAACTTGAAAGAATGGCGGAAAGGTTCTTTGTTGTCAATCAAATCTCATTCAGCAAAAATGACTTGCCTCCAGAGGGAGCTGCTCACAATAAGGCTTTGCACTTGACTGTCAAGTGTGAGGGATATTATGTAAAGCGAATCATGGTAGACGGAGGCTTGGGCGTTGACATTTGCCCACTCTCCACACTTCAGAGAATGGAAATCGGGACCGGAAGGATTCGTCCCAATAATGTTTGTGTGAGAGCCTTTGACGGCATCAAAAGAGATACCATCGGGGAAATCGACCTAATCTTGACCATTGGACCGGTGGACTTCGAGGTGACATTCCAAGTGCTGGATATGGATACGTCCTATAATTTTCTTCTGGGGAGGCCTTGGATCCATGCCGCTGGAGCTGTACCTTCTACCCTCCACCAGATGGTAAAATTTGAATATGAGGATCAGGAAATTGTGGTCCATGGAGAAGATGAACAATCGATCTATCGGGACCCATCTGTCACATGCCTAGAAGCGAGGGAGGGTAGTGAGCACATAGTCTACCAAGCATTTGAAGTTGTGGTGGCGGATCAGCATAAAGAAGGAAACCCTTGCCCTCAACCTTTCCTATCCAATGCCTCGATTATGGTGTCCAAGGAAATGATCAGACATGGTTTCAAGCCAGGGAAAGGACTTGGAAAATCTCTGCAAGGAATATCTGAGCTGGTGACTCTGCCTACGTCCGAAAAGTTCTTCGGGATAGGTTTTCATTCTACCCCAGATGATGTAAAGTGGTTAGACGAGAGAAAGAAGGAAGGATGGGTTTTGCCACAGCCATTGCCACATTTGTATGAGACCTTTGTCAAGCCTAAGTACAGTGAAGAGGAAGATGATGAGGTTTTCACGGCTGAAGAAATTGAGGAAATATATGGGGCAATGAGAAAAGTACTCTACGAAACCCACATGGTTCAGCCGAGAGAGGGCACTAGCACCGCTGAGGTGTTATACATGGGAAAAAGCGCCAAGCTTCAAAATTGGAAGGCTACGCCATTTCCGATCAGGCGGAGTCCCGGTAGACCTGTCCTGCTACTTTTTCTGCATCCCGAGTTATTCCAGGGTGTAACTCGGATGTTTCTTTTAGTTTCTTGTCTTTAAATTCCCAATGTAAACCCTGTTATCTTCCCAATTTCAAGAAATGAAATCAATATTTCATCGTTCATTTTTCTCTGTATTTTTTCTGTTTTTCTTTATTTTCCTCTTTTATTTCTTCTTTTCAGTTATAATAATGCGGCTTTAAATAACATGACATGCTTGCGGACTTCATGCTCAGATCCAAACACGCTGTCTAATTGTGAAATAATGAACCAAGAACCGGAATATGATGAAGAAGAGGCGTTTAGGGAAATAAATCGAGAACTGGAACAATTTGAGAACAAACCTAAGCCAAATTTGAATGACACTGAGCCGGTTAACTTGGGAACTTCTGAGGAAATCCGGGAAACCAAAATAAGCATTCACACAGATAAGAAAACCCGAGATGCAATAATCCAACTCCTGTTTGAGTTTAAAGATGTGTTTGCTTGGTCGTATGATTACGTGCCAGGGCTGAGAGTTGATCTAGTGGTGCATAAGTTGCCAACTTACCCCGGTTGCCTTCCAGTCCAGCAAAAGCAGAGAAAGTTTAAGATGGACATCAGTGATCAGATCAAAGAAGAAATCACGAAACAGTTAAAAGCAGGGGTAATTCGAGTGGTCCGGTACACTACATGGTTGGCCAATGTAGTCCCAGTTCCGAAGAAAGATGGGAAGACCCGGGTGTGTGTGGACTACAGAGATTTGAACAAGGCAAGTCCCAAAGACAATTTCCCTTTGCCCAACATCCACATCCTTGTTGATAACTGCGCCAAGCATGAGATACAGTCATTTGTGGATTGCTACGCAGGATATCACCAGGTGTTGATGGATGAAGACGACGCAGAGAAAACGGCCTTCACCACACCCTGGGGTACATACTGTTACCGGGTTATGCCATTTAGTCTGAAGAATGCTGGAGCGACCTATATGAGGTCCATGACCGCCATCTTCCATGATATGATGCATCAGGAGATAGAGGTGTATGTGGACGACGTAATCATCAAGTCCCGAACTCAGGATGACCACGTTCGAGATTTGAGAAAGTTCTTCGAGCGGTTGCGCAAGTATGATCTGAAGCTAAACCTGGCTAAATGTGCATTCGGAGTTCCGTCGGGCAAACTTCTGGGCTTCATAGTCAGCAGGAGAGGTATCGAGTTAGACCCAACAAAGACAAAGTCTATCCGGGATTTGCCTCCTCCAAGAACTAAGAAGGATGTGATGAGCTTGTTGGGCAGATTAAACTATATCAGCCGGTTCATTGCTCAACTGACTTCCACATGTGAGCCCATATTCAAGTTGTTGAAGAAAGATGCAGCAGTCAAGTGGACGGATGAATGTCAAGAAGCCTTCAAGAAGATCAAAGAATATCTGTCAAATCCTCCAGTTTTGGTCCCACCAGAGCCAGGGAGACCTCTTTTCTTGTATCTGACGGTATTGGAAAATTCTTTTGGCTGTGTCCTCGGGCAACACTATGTAACTGGGAAGAAAGAACAGGCAATCTACTACTTGAGTAAGAAGTTCACCAGTTATGAAGCAAAGTATACTCTGTTGGAAAGAACTTGCTGTGCCTTGACTTGGGTTGCTCAGAAGCTAAGACATTATCTGCAAGCTTACACCACCTACCTCATAACCAGGTTGGATCCGTTGAAGTACATATATCAGAAACCAATGCCCACAGGGAGGTTAGCAAAATGGCAGATTCTACTCACGGAATTTGACATAGTCTATGTTACTCGCACGGCGATGAAGGCCCAGGCGTTGACAGATCATTTGGCTGAAAATCCGGTTGACGAGGAATACCAACCATTAAGCACTTACTTCCCAGATGAAGAGGTAAATTCAATAGAAGCAATCTCTGAAGACACTCATGCTTGGAAAATGTTCTTTGATGGAGCAGTAAACGCCAGAGGTGTGGGAATTGGGGCGATCTTGATCTCACCTACTGGTCAACACTACCCGGCTACAACAGGCTTCGTTTCTTCTGCACGAACAATACCGCTGAGTATGAAGCCTGCATAATGGGTATGAACATGGCAATTGACCAAGATGTCGAAAAGTTATTGATCATGGGGGATTCCGATTTGATTATCCAGCAAGCTCAGGGAGAGTGGGAGGCCCGAGATGTTAAGCTCCTCCCCTACCGGCAACATGTGGAAGATCTCAGCAAAAGATTCAAATCGATAGAATTCAGGTACATCCCTCGGTGTCACAATGAATTAGCTGATGCACTTGCCACTCTGGCTTCGATGCTGCCTTACCCAGGCAATGCCCATATTGATCCTCTGGAGATCCAAATCAAGGAAAGACATGGTTATTGTAACACGGTTGAGGTGGAACCAACCATCCAGCCATGGTATCATGACATTAAAAGGTTTTTGAAAGCGCAAGAATACCCTGAGCAAGCTACTGGAGATCAAAAGAGAACCATCAGACGGCATGCGAGTGGTTTCTTCTTGAGTGGTGACGTTTTGTATAAGAGGACCCCAGACCTCAATTTGTTAAGATGTGTTGACACCGAGGAAGCCGGAAGAATTATGCACGAAGTACACGCAGGAGTGTGCGGACCTCATATGAATGGGCATGTTTTGGCAAAGAAAATCCTTCGGGCAGGATATTATTGGATAACTATGGAGAAAGACTGCTTCAGCTTTGTCCGGAAATGCCATCAGTGTCAGGTGCACGGTGACTTGATTCATGCAGCACCAAATGAACTGCATCCTATGTCAGCACCTTGGCCATTCGTCGCCTGGGGCATGGACGTCATTGGGCCAATCGAGCCAAAAGCCTCAAACGGACATAGATTCATATTGGTTGCTATTGACTACTTCACGAAGTGGGTTGAAGTCATCACTCTCAAGTCAGTCACTAAGAAAGCTGTGGTAGATTTTGTACACTCTAATCTTATTTGCCGCTTTGGCATTCCTGCAACTATCATCACAGACAATGCTGCCAACCTGAATAGTCGTTTGATGGAAGAAGTATGCAAACAATTAAAAATAACGCATAGAAACTCCACTCCTTATCGGCCCAAAGCCAATGGCGCTGTCGAGGCAGCCAATAAGAACATCAAGAAGATTTTGAGAAAGATGATTCAAAGCTCCAGACAATGGCATGAAAAGCTGCCTTTTGCATTACTTGGATATCGCACCACAGTGCGTACATCGGTCGGAGCAACCCCATACTTGTTGGCTTATGGAACTGAAGTTGTTATACCCGCAGAGGTAGAAATTCCTTCACTCCGGATAATCGTTGAAGCAGAAATTGAGGATAGTGAGTGGGTCAAGACTCGGATGGAACAGTTGTCCTTAATTGATGAAAAACGAATGGTCGCAGTTTGTCACGGGAAGTTGTACCAACAAAGAATGGCCCGCGCTTATAACAAGAAAGTGCGTCCCAGGAATTTTGAAGTGGGACAACTCGTGTTAAGACGCATTCTCCCCCATCACCAGGAAGCAAAAGGAAAATTTGCTCCTAATTGGAAGGGTCCATACATCATCCGAAAGATATTGCCGAGAGGAGCACTGTATCTGGGTGACATTGAAGGAAATGATCCCGAAACAGCTGTGAATGCGGATGCGGTAAAAAGGTACTATGTCTAGGCCTTCTACGGTGATGACTTTGCGCAGTTGAGATGACGAAGGCTTTCCTTCCCGCTATCCAAACATTATCAACCCTTCGTAAACCCATTTGAGCCGGTTACTCTTTCTTGACTACCCTCTTTGGAACCCGGAAGTATTATCGAAAGAAAAAAAAATATGATGAAAAGAAAAAGAAAAAGAAAAGAAAAACAAAAAAAACAAAAAAAAAACAAAAACAACAAAAACAAACATTTTCCTTGAACTACGTCTGACTTGATTCCGAAAGGATACGTAGGCAGCCTCTCTCTGGGGTTCAGTCACGCCAAAACAAAAATCCCAATTCCCCTCAAAAGTGAAACTGGGACAGATGATATAACGGCTCGGCCATAGGCCCACCAAAACGGTTCCAAAGTTGTAATTCCGTCCAAAATTCTTTTTACCCAAAAACCTTGTCCAAGTCCTTCCGATCAATTGGCAAAGGCGTGGGAATTGAAAAACATCATTGTTGGAATCCGATATAGTCCAAATTGAGATAAATAAAATGAGAGAATCTTATCGGTGAAAACCTTCAGGCACCATAAGGCGACGGTGAGAAGAGAAATTGAAAATGAGAGAGTCCATTTGGTGAAAACTCGTAAAGAGCACTATCGAGCGACGGTGAGAAGAGAAATAAGAGAGGTCGATTGGCGAAAACCCGCAAAGAGCGTCGTTGGCCGAAAAGAAGACACCACCCACCATTGAAAGAGTCCTGGCAAGGTTTCTTGGTTCTGAAGTATGGGTCAATGAGTTTACGAGAAGTTGGGAAAGTTTGTGCGGGTCGGGCATCCAGTCCAAGAAGCATGTCATGTCCATTTGAAGTCTGCATGCACCCCCAGATTAGTCCTTCTCTTCCCCCCGAAAGGGACGCTTTTATTTAAATTCATCCTCCTGCTCTCTGTTTACTTTTTCCTTGAATCCCTTTCGGCCCAACTCTGATTCCGAAACTATTACAAAGAAAAGGTGGCAGGACTGGTTTTTACAGGGCTTTGCCTAACAAAAGCCAAAAGAAAGTACTCAGCCTCAGCGGGTGCGTCAAGCCAATCCCGACTGGCCATGATGGTTGATGCTTTCAAAGCAAAGACATTGAGAAGGAAAGAAAGTCAAAGACAAAGGTACTAAGAGCAGAATAAAGTTAAAAGGCTAGAGCCCACGCGGGCGAGTCATCATGAAGTCCTAAAAGTTGAGTCCTTTCGGTTTGAGAAGAGATTCACCCTCAAAACCAGCAAGCAGCAAAAGATCTCAACGGAAGCTGGGCCGGGATCAAGCAATTGAGGTGATCAAGGCCACAAAACCAACTACCGTTTCAAACTAACAATTGTTCCTTTTTGAAAATATGAAACAGGTGCAATCCAAGCAACTGTGCAAAAAACAGGTGCAACCAAAAAGGAAAAGAAACGTGCAAGCGCTGAAACAGCGTTGCAGCAGGGAACCGACCAAAAAGGGAAGTTTCCCCGAATTCTTTCATGCATTTTATTAAATAAAAAAGAAGACGAAGTGGAAAAGAAAAATCCCCAAAAAATCATGGTAGCATAGGGCCCCATTCCTTAGATATCCCGGCATAACCCGTGGATCTCCCTGGCATAACCCAAGGACTTTTTTCTTTTCTCCCGGCATAACCCGTGGATATCCCTGGCATAACCCAAGGACCTTTTTCTTTTCTCCCGGCATAACCCGTGGATATCCCTGGCATAACCCAAGGACTTTTTTTTTCTTTTCTCCCGGCATAACCCGTGGATCTCCCTGGCATAACCCAAGGAGCCCCCTTTTCTTTTATCCTGGCATAACCCGCGGACCTCCCTGGCATAACCCAAGGACCTTTTTCTTTTTTCTTTTATCCCGGCATAACCCGTGGACCTCCCTGGCATAACCCAAGGACCTTTTTTCTTTTATCCCGGCATAACCCGCGGACCTCCCTGGCATAACCCAAGGACCTTTTTCTTCTATCCCGGCATAACCCGCGGACTTCCCTGGCATAACCCAAGGACCTTTTTCTTTTACCCCGGCATAACCCGCGGACCTCTTTGGCATAACCCAAAGAACCTTTCTCTTTTATCCCGGCATAACCCGAGGATCCTTTTTCCTTTCCGGCATAACCCAGCCATTTCCCAGCATAACCTGGCTTCAATCCCAAGGATACACAATCATGATTTTATCGCTTAGATACAACTAACTCACGAAATTTTCCCAGTGAAAACTGGGGCAGAAAATTTCGTTCGTTTGTTTGTTTTGGTGTCTGAGCAGGTCTAACACCGAGGCACAGGGGTGCGAGACGACCAATGGAATGAATCTCAATCCAGAATAAAGAAAAGAAGAAAAGAACAAAAAGAAATGAATTCAAAATGTTGAAGCAAACAAAGGTGCGGATTGCTCAAAATTTGATTGAAGTCACAAGCTCCGCCGATCCCGCTTTGACCCAATACTGCAGAAAGAAACAACACCTACAACTTGCGAGCATCAAGATTCAGATCGGAGTCCACAGCAAAATCAGCTAAGACTCAAGATCAAGCTTCAAGAGATTTATAAATAGGAATCTTGTAACTCATAGTTGATAGGCATAGCTAGCTTAGCTTTGATTTTCCTTTTTGGTATAATAAGGAGGTCAGCAAGCAGTAGCAGCAGTAACAACAGTGAAATCACAGCTCCTGGTAGTCCCAGCTACCAAACCTTCCAGAACTACACTAACCTGATTCCTTTATAGCCAAGGAAATGTAGGCAACCTCTGAAGCAAGGTTTGGTCAGACTTTTTCAAAAAAAATGCTTCTCATGGAGTGCCAAGCAGGCAAAAATCCCTCATCGTTGCCCATTTTATCTTTGCCCGAAAACCCTTCGTGTCTCCGAGCAAAGAGGGGCAGCTGTGAGCACGTGATTTTTGCCTCGCGTGAATTACTCCTACAGAACTCCCAAAATTAGGATTTTTCTTTTAATTATTTGAATTATTGCATAATTTTCGTGTTTGTTTGCATTTTTTGTGTGCATGTTTAATTTATTTGATTCATAAAAATACAAAAATATGTTGCATTTGCATTTAGGGTCCTATTTTATATTTTTAGGCTAGTTAGTTGATTAATGTTACAAAAATGAAAGAAAATAACAAAAATAGCTCATTTTGCATTTTTGACTTTTTAATTTTTAAAATTTACTATAGTTTTCTTTTAATTTAGGACTTAATTAATTTTTTGAGAAGCAATTAGTTTAGTTTTGGAATTAAATCAGATTTTTATTTTTAATTTGTAGTTTAATAAAATTTGAAAAAATGAAAAAAAAAAAGGAAAGAAAAAGAGTTAAAAAGAGAAGGAATTATCTTTGAATCAGATTTTTTTTGGGCCAGTCTCATCTCAAATCTAAGGCCCAATTCATTTCCCTATGAGACCCGTTAAGTCATGGCCCAAACCCGTCAAAACCCGGTCCAGCACCCCCCTATAACCAAACGACCACGTTTTGTGCATGCTTGATCTCAACCGTTGGATCATTGAGATCCAACGGACCGGAACTGGGGATGTTAATAATATATATATGTCCTAACGACCCCCCCCCCTACCCCCTCGCTCATCTCTCACAACCCCATGAAGCTCCGACCAAGTTCCGCCTTCAACCGCCGCCTGTCGCCCGCCGGAAATCGCCCACGACGGCGGCCGGCGGCCAAATACCACCAAAATCACACCCCTGAGCCCTCTCCACCTCCCCATACCAAATCTCCAAACACCTCCTCTCAAATCCCCCTAGAACGCCTCAAATTTCAGAAACCCTAGCACCGCCACGACGTTCTCCGGTGGCGGCCCGCCTCTGTTCAACCCCAAATTAACACCAAATAACCCCCAAGCCCCACTCATTCCAAATACCCACTCCGTCTGTTTCAAAACCCTTCAGAACCTTTCGAATTTTAAATCGAAGTTCTGACCCCTAAGTCTCCAAAATGTAAATCAGTGGTCGTATTGAAGATTTTAAGCCGGGAGGGGTTTTATGCATGTGTTTTCATTTGAGAACACGTGATTAAAACCCATTCCAATCAAAATCGGAGGGTACTGGAGGTCTGTTCAAGCCAACCATCCGCCTATCTGCTTCGGGTATTTCTTTTCACTTCCTCTCGTTTCTTTATTTTTGTTTTCTTTTCCTCGTCTCTTTTTTTTTCTCTTTCTCATTCTTCTTTTTTTTGTTTCATTCGACCAGTTAGTTGAAATTAGATAGCATGAACTGTTAATAATTTTGTTTAGTTATTAGGTTCAATTATGTTATGTTAATTTTGCTATTATTGATCTTTTGTCTTTTGTTTTTCATAAGTGACGGTTTAATAGTCAGAAAGTGATCATTTGGTTGCTTCTTATATTATCAATTAGCTTTGGTGAAGTTTGGGTCAGAAATTGAGCTTTGAATGCTCATTTGGACTGGTTTAAAATCAGCTTTGGGCCTGTTGAGTCATTTATGACCCTGGTTCAAGAGAACCCCGTTTGTTTTGGCCCAGGGGATTTTCCATAAGTGTAAAAACAGGGTAACTAAGGGGTAATTTGGGTGATTCACTTAGTGAATCTTTTGTTAACTGCTTTAGGAAGCTTCCTAGAAGCTGAAAATAGACTTGCTTGGCAAGCAAGTCAATAATTTAGGGACTTTTGAGCAAAAAATGAAAATTAAAAAGGTCTAAAGGGCAAAACCTGAACCATTTCAGCTGCCCTAGTAGCTTGCCTATAAAGGCACTGCTAAGAAAAGCTCATTGGAGATTTTTAGAGATAGAAAAAATACAAAAATCATAGCGGCTAAAAATTAAAGTGAAATTACTGTTTCACTGAAATTCCTTTGTGTGATTTCTTAAGCTTCCAATTCCTGAAAAGAGTTTCTGAGTAATCTACTTTCAAAAATAGATTGAAATTGGGTATTTGAGGTCTGGTTTTGAGGTTTGCTGTGGGTATTGTTCGAGTGAGACTGCCTTTTATTATTTTCAAATTCATTTTGATTGAGCTGGTGTTACTGGTGTTGGCTGGCTACTGTTCTGTTGCTGATCCCTCACTTTTCTGTGTTGTTTTCACATTCCAGGTACCTTCTTAGCCCATAGTAGCAAGTGATTGTTGAAACATTTAAGATTGGTTGAATACAGGCTGCTTTGAGCTTAATTCCTTTTGATCCCCCTGTTACTTTAGTGTTCTATAATAAATATGTAGTTTTATCTGTTATTAAGCTATTCATCCATACATGTAAGGCTGTGTAGAATCAATATAGGTATAAGCAGCTGGATATGTATGCTTGACAGTAGGTACAATCAGTCATGCAAACATTTTCTGTGTTTGTATATGTTTCCTGAATGGACTTTAAATCCCCCTTTTAGCAAGGTTATCTGAAGACTCATGGAAAGCTGGACTTTAACTTATTGTTTGGGGAATTGTCATTGTTAGAAAATTTAATGTAGCATGATTATATCGAAAATGATTCAATGGCTATTTATAGGTGTTTGTATGTCAGTCGAGCATGATCTGTTGTTTAAGTTCATGGTTTTAAATCCTACAGTTTTGTTCATGTAAGGTTTAATGTGACGACCCAAATGGGTCATCACCGTTTTGGGTCGTCACCGGACTTCTTCCTATTTCCGTGCTTCCGAGGCCTTGGAAACCTCGCTTTTAGTTGCCTCGATTTGCGTGCGCAGTCCGGGCGTGAAGCCGGAAAGCTTTTATGTTGAAATATGTGAACTTTGTGAAAAATTTGAAGAATTTTGATATTAATATTGCTAAAGTTGACTTTGGTCAACATTTTTGGTAAACGGACCCGGACCCGTGATTTGGCGGTCCCGGAGGGTCCGTAGAAAAATATGAGACTCGGGCATATGCCCGGAGTCGAATTTCGAGGTCGAGAGCCCGAGAAATGAATTTTTCTGCGAAATTATTTTTCTGAAATTCTTAAGGAAAATGGAAATGAAAATTGATTAAAAGACCATGGTATCGGGCTCGTATTTTGGTTCCGACGCCTGGTACAGGTCATATATATTGTTTAAGCGCTTCCTGTAAAGTTTGGTTTAAAACGGACGTCGTTTGACGTGTTTCGGCCTTAAATTGGAAAATTTGGAAGTTTATGAAATTTGAAAGATTTCTTGGATTTTAAGGCTCAATTCATTGATTTTGATGTTATTTTGGCGATTTGATCGCTCGAGCAAGTTCGTATGATGTTTTTGAGTCAGTGTGCATATTTGGTTTGGAGCCCCGAGGGCTCGGGTGAGTTTCGGATAGGTATCGGGGTGGTTTTGGTCTTAGAAAAATTGCAGAAAATCTGCAACAGGTATACCTTCTTCGCGTTCGCGTCCCTCTGGTCGCGTTCGCGAAGGCTTCTCCTCCCCCTTCTTCGCGTTCGCGAGCCACTCCTCGCGTTTGCGTACAAAAAATCCCGGCCCCCAGCCATTTCCTCTACGCGTTCGCGTGAAGGCTCCAGCGTTCGCGGAGCCGGGTCTGCCTCTTCTACGCGTTCGCGTAAGGCACCACGCGTTCGCGTAGGCCAATTGTGAAGCCCCAGATTTTTCCTCTTCGCGTTCGCAGTGACCCTTCGCGAACGCGATGCCTGCCCGTCTTCCTTCATCGCGAACGCGACCGGGGTGTCGCGAACGCGAAGGGCAAATTTCTGCCCAGTGATTTAAGACCCAAAACAGAACAGAAAACCAGGATTTTATCCCATTTCTCAAACTCTCTCTTCTCCAACAGCTCTTGGGCGATTTTTGGAGCGATTCTTCATCAAACTTTCTTGGGTAAGTGTTGCTCAACTCGTTTTCTTCAACTTCCATTAATATTATTCGAATTATTAGGCCTAAACATGTGAAATCAAAGTAGAAATTAGGGAGTTTGGGTAGAGTTAGGGTTTTGAGGATTTTGGGTGATTCAACCTCAATTTGGGGTCGAATCTTAAAACAAATTATATATTAGGGGTTATGGGTGATTGGGGTTTTGGTCCGAGCCTCGTGTTTGGACCATGTGGGCCCGGTGTCGAATTTTGGTATTTTTGGAAGAATGCTAGAAAACTCATTTCTAGGCTATGGGATGATGTTGTTGAGCCCTAATTGATATTATCGAATTAATTATGCCTAGATACCATTGTTTCGGAGTCGGATTGTAGAGGAAAGGCGGTATTTGAGGATTGATTGCTATTCTTTGGACCGAGGTAAGTGTTTGTTCTAACTTTGGCTTGAGGGAATAAGATTAGGATGTTATTTGCTACTTGCTAAATGTGGAGTATGGTGTATAGGTATGGTGACGGTTGTCTATGCACCGGAGTCTAACATGACCGTGAGTCTTAATTGCTTGTAATTCGAATGATGTGACACAATTTCCCTGTTTACTCGATAAATTTCATATAATGTGAACGGTCGAGGAAGAATTGTGATTGGTATATTTTGGAGCGTTGGCTCGAACAAGAATGTGATAGTGGAGAAAGAAGTGATTTAAAAGAGGATGTGTTGTGATTATTCCCTTGCCGGGACGTGTAGACTATTTTTATGTACTCTCCCTAGCCGGGATATTTGGGCTGTTAGCTGTACCCTTGCCGGGTTAAAGTGTTATGTTGTCGAATTTCCCTAATGGGGCCCTCTTTACAAAGTCAGATATTTTGAACTATAGTATGGGATCGTGTGGCACGCCGTCCACTTATATACTATAATATGGGATCGTGTGGCACGCCATCCACTTATATACTATACTATGGGATCGTGTGGCACGCCGACCACTTATATATTAATGAAATGGGATCGTGTGGCACGCCGTCCACTTATAACATTAATTGAAATGGGGATCGTGTGGCCTATGATGGATCGTACCGACCACTAACTTATGAAATGGATTGTACCGGTCGACTTATGATAGTGGATTGTGTCACTGAGAATACGGATGAACATGAACGCCTACTTAGTTAATGATAAGAAGCACTGTGCGCCTAACTGATCTGATTGTATCATTTGTATTTACCCCGCGAGCATGTGCGCCCCTTCTCTCTTTTTAGTTGATAAAGTTCTCTTTTGTTATTTCTGTGCCTTTGTATAATAATTAGATGCGCAGGTTTGTTTTTTGGATAAGGTCCCTGTCTTAAGCCCTCGTCACTACTGTCGCCGGCGGTTGTGCAGGCCAATGAGAGACAGGGCTTGTGGCTGATGCTATCACATTCCTGTGCTTTTTGCACATGATCATCAGTACAGCTCGGGAAGCAGGAGCCTTTGGTCACGCAGTAGGAGCGTTGGGAGCTTTACTTCAAGTCGGATGATTCCGAGGTAGCATTAGCTTGGCGCCGCCATGGCCGGATTCTCTCTCTTATACTCTGTCTTTCGTTTGAGCTTTATCACCTTGTATCGGACAGACAGTAACTGTATTACTTTGCATGCAGAACTTTGTATTCTAGTATTCAGTAGAAGTTTCGTGAGTTTAGTGACACCAAGATCTGGGTAGTACGGTGTTATTTGAAATCCGCACTGGTTTCTGTTTATTTATTGGTTGTTCGAGACTTCGCTTTTATATTAATGCCTCGTTCTTCATTTATTTTTGTTAATGATGTTGAGAAATAGTTGTTTTAAGATTAATTGGCTTTTGGGCCCTAAGCTCCTATTAGTATAGCGCGCCAGTGCATGACTCCCGAGGGTGGGAAATCCGGGTCGTGCAAGTTGGTGATCCTAAGAGCACACTAAGGTTACATAGGCGTCTTCACACACTCACGTTGACAACGCTAGTCAGACGGTCGTGAGGCGGAATCGGATACCGTGGGGGAGACGTCTCTGTATGTAATCCCCCCAAAGGCTACGGAGTTACGGAAAAGTTTCAGCTTTTGTTCTTTTCCTGTCGTGCGGAGTTCGCTGTTTCTCAAAATACTGATTGTTGCTTTCTAAACTGCAATATTGCTTTTTCGCTAGAGTGGCGAGAACACGTTTGTTCCTCTCCACCGCGCCAGCAGC
>NW_017671809.1:246952-249315 GCF_001879085.1 Nicotiana attenuata
GGGTGCCCAGTTCAGATGGTCGGATGAGTGTGAGGCGAGCTTTCAGAAGCTCAAGACAGCTCTGACTACGGCACCGGTATTGGTTTTGCCCTCAGGTTCAGGGCCCTATACACTTTATTGTGATGCTTCCCGTATTGGGCTCGGTGCTGTATTGATGCAGGATGGCAGAATCATTGCTTATGCTTCGAGGCAGTTGAAGATCCACGAGAAGAATTATCCGGTTCATGATCTCGAGTTGGCAGCCATTGTTCATGCTTTGAAGATTTGGAGGCATTACCTATATGGTGTGACGTGTGAGGTGTACACGGATCACAAGAGTCTGCAATACTTGTTCAAGCAGAAGGAGTTGAACTTGAGGCAGAGGAGGTGGTTGGAGCTATTGAAGGATTATGATGTTACTATTTTGTACCACCCGGGGAGAGCCAATGTGGTGGCCGATGCATTGAGTAGGAAGTCTGCCAGCATAGGTAGTCTTGCTTATGTTCCGGTCAGCCAGAGACCACTTGCTTTGGATATTCAGGCCCTGGCCAATCGATTTGTGAGGTTGGACATTTCTGAGCCTAGCAGAGTGCTAGCTTGTACGGTCGCTCGTTCTTCATTATTGGAGCGTATCCGTGATCGGCAGTTTGATGATCCCCATTTGTGTGTCCTGAGAGACACGGTGCAGCGTGGAGGTGCCACGAAGGTGACCTTAGATGATGATGGTGTTGAGGTTGCAGGGACGAGTTTGTGTGCCAAATGTCGATGGGATTCGAGAGTTGATCTTAGCGGAGGCCCATAGATCTCAGTATTCTATTCACCCGGGCGCCGCGAAGATGTATCAGAACTTGCGGCAGCTTTATTGGTGGCGTAGGATGAAGAAAGATATTGTTGCATATGTGGCTCGGTGTTTGAACTGTCAGCAGGTTAAGTATGAGCATCAGAGGCCTGGTGGGTTGTTTCAGAGGATTGAGCTTCCCGAGTGGAAGTGGGAGAGGATTACTATGGATTTCGTTACTGGACTTCCGATGACTCGGAAGAAGTTTGATGCTATTTGGGTCATTGTTGATAGGCTGACCAAGTCAGCGCATTGTATTCCTGTTGCAACCACTTATTCATCGGAGAGGTTAGCTGAGATCTACATCCGAGAGATTGTTCGCCTTCATGGGGTGCCGGTATCTATTATTTCGGATCGGGGTACGCAGTTTACCTCGCGCTTCTGGAGAGCAGTTCAGCAGGAGTTGGGCACCCAGGTTCAGTTGAGCACAGCGTTCCATCCTCAGACGGACGGCCAGTCCGAGAGGACTATTCAGATATTGGAGGATATGCTCCGAGCCTGTGTCATTGATTTCGGAGGCTCGTGGGACCAGTTTTTGCCTTTAGCAGAGTTCGCCTACAACAACAGCTACCAGTATAGCATTTAGATGGCTCCATATGAGGCGTTGTATGGTAGACGATGTCGGTCTCCAGTCGGATGGTTTGAGCCGGGGGAGGCTCGGTTATTGGGTACAGATTTAGTTCAGGAGGCCTTGGATAAGGTCAAGATCATTCAGGACAGGCTTCGTTCGGCTCAGTCGCGGCAAAAGAGTTATGCGGATCATAAGGTTCGAGATGTAGCTTTCATGGTTGGTGAGCGGGTCTTGCTCCGAGTGTCGCCTATGAAGGGCGTGATGAGATTTGGGAAGAAGGGCAAGCTTAGCCCTAGGTTCATTGGCCCATTTGAGATTCTCGATCGTGTGGGAGAGGTGGCTTACAGACTTGCTTTGCCGCCCAGCTTGTCAGCCGTGCATCCAGTGTTTCATGTGTCCATGCTTCGGAGGTATCACGGTGATCCAGCCCACGTGTTAGATTTCAGCACTGTCCAGTTGGACAAGGATCTGTCTTACGAGGAGGAGCAGGTAGCCATTCTAGACCGGCAGGTTCGACAGTTGAGGTCGAAGAGTTTTCCATCAGTACGTGTTCAGTGGAGTGGTCAGCCTCCTGAGGCATCGACCTGGGAGTCCGAGTCTGATATGCGGAACCGTTATCCTCACCTATTCCCTGACTCAGGTACTTCTTTCTTTTGTCCGTTCGAGGACGAACGGTTGTTTTAGAGGTGGAGAATGTGACGACCCAAAGGGGTCATCACCGGACTTCTTCCTATTTCCGTGCTTCCGAGGCCTTGCAAACGTCGCTTTTAGTTGCCTCGATTTGCGTGAGCAGTCCGGGCGCGAAGCCGGAAAGCTTTTATGTTGAAATATGTGAACTTTGTGAAAAATTTGAAGAATTTTGATAGTAATATTGCTAAAGTTGACTTTGGTCAACATTTTTGGTAAACGGTACCCGGACCCGTGATTTGGCGGTTCCCGAGAGGGTCCGTAGAAAAGTATGAGACTCGGGCATAG
>NW_017671810.1:0-43663 GCF_001879085.1 Nicotiana attenuata
CGTCCCCCCACCCCCCCCGCCCTCCTCGTGTGAGCCTTGCCTTGGGACCCATGAGCTCCCTCTGAACTTGGATGCATGAGGGTTGGCACTTCCACACTGCACTTGTCCCTATTCTGGTTATGAAACTTGGGTGTGAGCACTGCCCGGGGTCCTATTGAGGCCCTTAGGGAACTCTGACACACTCAAGTCTGAGAAAAGCTTTGGATCAGTAGTCTTTGAGTTCGGTTATCTCATAAACGAGTTGTCCATCCAAATGTCATAAACCCGATTTCGCGAAAAAAAGGGGGCGCGACAGCATGGAGACTCCGCTGGGGATTTTAGGGTTTTTACCATTTCAAACTGTTATTGTGAATTTATATCTCTTTATGTGCAATTACTTGTTTAATTCCTTTAAGCATTCAATTCCCTTTTCCCATTGCAAAACTGACTTGTCTTTTTTGTTTCTTTCCTTTATTACTGCCTTAAATTATGAAATTGTTGTATTTGCTGCTTTCTTAACGTGCAAATACATGTCAACATGCTTTATTTATTGCATAATCATGCTCAACATCATACTCCACTCGTTCCAAAACAAATACCATAGCAACACTTATAATGAGTTGTTGTGCTCTTCCTATATCATTACCCCCTAAATTCGGAAATATTTGCGGTAAAACTAGTCGATCAGCGATGCTGTCGACAGTTCCGAGCCTTCCCCCTTGAGTTGTCCGCTCAAGGGTACCAGTCTAAAACCCCATAGAAGCCTTACTCCATTTAAATTGTACATGCATCATGGTCAAACCTAGCCGAACCAGTTATGTTGTCCGTATAATGATCCTTTAAGATAGCCTTGTCTAAAGTCCATTGGGTTTCCCTAAATCCAAAATAGACATCATCACGTTCTGTGCATTTGTTTGGAGAACCAAATGCTTAATGCTAATTGTTGATGTTAAATAGTCGAGTCTAGTGGGGGTAGGGTCTAACCCTTCTGTCTTGCAGATAATGAGGCACAAAATCCCCAAATTCGGCATGGTAACCAACATCCACCCAAGACTGCTAATCTTGTGGAAAGATCTTCACTCCAGCGACCAGACTCTCGTTCGAAAATATCTAGGGAATCTACCTTCCCTCCTGGAGGTTCAACCCAACAACAAAATCATAGAAGCTGCCACATTGTTCTGGGATTGCGAAAGGGCTGTGTTCCGCTTTGGGGACATTGAGATGACACCCTTGCTAGAAGAAATAGGAGGATTGGCCGGTTTGGTATGGGAGACACCGGGTTTGTTGATGCCTGAGAACCGCAAGGGCAGGGGTTTCCTAAAAATGATGGGTCTAAAGAAAAATCCAGAACTGACATGCTTAAAAGAATCCTATATCCTCGTTGACTATTTGTACGAGAGGTACGGTCACAGCAAATCCTACCGTACCTATCCTGATGAGTTTGCCATCATATCATTAGGGCATATTCATTGAAAGGTCTTTGTATTCATGTTCTATTTCCTGGGTTGATTGTGTTTCCAATGAAGAAAGAAAGAATCCACACCAGACTAGCCATGGTCACTAAGACCTTAATGGAAGGAATTGGTGGGCAACCATTCAACATTATGCCCATGATCATCGCGGAAATATACCGAGCCCTAGAAAAGTGTCAACGGGGAGCTAGTCACTTCGAAGGCTGCAATTTGCTACTTCAACTTTGGCTCGTGGAGCATCTACAAAAGGGTGAATACCGACAAGAGATTCAGCAAAGGGACTGGGACGATCATATCTCTTTCCATCACCCAAAGCGAATGAATTATATCCCTGATATGTTTGCTCAGCCAGAGGATGCCAAAGGATGGTTCGAACTATTTGATAATTTGACCGAGGAGCTAGTACAATGGATGTTCAAGTGGTTTCCGATTGAAGAATTCATCGGCCGGTCCAGAGACGCACCTTTTCTGATACTGATCGGTCTGAGAGGAACATACCCCTACGTCTCTCTTCGAGTTATGAGGCAAGCTGGTAGGAAGCAGGTTGTGCCCAGGGTCGTCAAGATGAGTCACTTCCGGGCTGACTTCCAGGATGATGATAGCCCTTACAAGTGCCAAGATCAGCATATGTGGCACTGCAAGATCGTCGTAGGGAAGGATACCATCGAACCAGATAGATACCATGCCGGTTGTACTCCCTACTATTCCGGCTGGTTGGAGGATAATCATAATGGTCTGAGCCAGCCTAGGTTTGTTCGAGGTCACAGGATCATAGATGAAAAGGCCGAGGCACAAGTCAAATACAACCAACTGCGCAAGAGGATCCGGGAGTGCGAAAGCGAGCACCATGAGATACAAGAAGCCAATCAAAAGTTAATTGAGGAATGGAAGGTCATGGCTGTCAGTGCCAACAAGTAACTTTAATACTTGGAACGAGGAATAGTGGAGCTAGAAAGAAGGTTTCTCAAGAGGGTCGAAGACTGTTAGAATGCTGAGGGGAACGAAGGTGGACATCTAGCCAGGGCCTACCTATTGCTGGGACTTCGCAAGCTGGGGAAGCTGTTCGACGGAGCCAAGGATGCCGAGTCTGGGAAGGTCCTTTAGGGACCAAGTAGATAGGACTTTATCTTTTCGTTATTTAATATGTAATAAGGCCAATGGCCATTAGTGACTTTTATTTCTTGTTGTTTAGTGTCAATTTGGGATTCGTCTTATTTTTCTATCAATAAAATGAGTCATTTAGCATCATGAGCTCTCCAAATTAATTGTTTGCTAGGCCTACCTCAGACACAAAGAGGTCCCCAAATTAGGACACGATTTACATTCTCGCACTATGTGTTTAAATATTGCAACGCTTTTTATAACACCCAACTAACTTGGTTACCTTTTTGTTTTATTTTTGCTTGTTATTCCCCTCCCCAAAGGTTAGTTCGAGCACTCTGGCAACATCATCCTATTCCACAAGATCCAAGGGCCCTCCACCCACTCCTCCTCTAAGTCCTGTTAAGAACAAGAACAAAGGCCAGATGGAAGATTGAACAGCGTCAGAAAGGAGAATTCAACTGAACGTGTAGAGGTCACTAATGGTCATGGCACTCAGGGTCCTAAGGAAAATGTATCCCAGCTTGAACAAAAATTGCTAAAGTTCTAGGAAGAGCTCGACCAGGTTCGGAATCTGGCAAGTTTGTCATTCTCGCTCAGCACCCCGGATATCACCTTTCGCACTACTCAAAATACTACACCACCCCAAAGCAACAAAATCATCTCGCTCCCTATGTCATTCCGCCAAAGACACAATGCAACACTGGCCACACCCCAAACAACACCCCATTGCTTCTCCCAGAAATCCAAAACTCCATAAATGACCATTTCCACACCCACCATAACACCCCTATCTACGTGGAGACCATGCCACTCTCCACCCAACCCATCTCAGGCACATACGAGTCTTATGATAAAGATTTTCTTATCAAGAACCTGGCTGAAGAACTTAAGAGATTGATTAGCCGGATCCAGGGTGTTGAAGAAAACAAGGGAATTGAAGGGTCTAATTATGAAGATTTCTGCATACAGACCGATGTCGAACTGCCCGAGGGGTACAAACCTCCAAAGTTCGAGATGTTTGACGGTACAGGTGATCCCAGGGTTCATTTGAGGGCATATTGTGACAAGTTGGTTGGGGTCGGAAAGGACGAGAGAATCCGCATGAAGCTGTTCATGAGGAGTCTAAAAGGAGGTGCACTATCCTGGTACATCAGCCAGGATCCTAAGAAATTGTCAAGTTGGGTAGGTATGGCCTCTGATTTCATGGACAGGTTCAGATTTAACACAGAAAATGCGCCGGATGTGTTCTTCAATCAGAATCTAAAGAAGAAACCAACAGAAATGTTTCGTGAGTATGCTACTCGCTGGAGGTCGGAAGCCGCCAAGGTCAGACCTGCCATAGAGGAGGAACAAATGAACAAATTCTTTGTCCGGTCCCAAGATCCGCGATACTATGAGCGACTAATGATGATTGAAAACCACAAATTTTCTGATATCATCAAGCTGGGGGAACGAATCAAAGAAGGCACTAAGAGCGGTATGGTCACGAACTTCGAGTCCTTGCAGGCTACAAATAAGGCCTTGCAGTCCGGTGGTGTGTCCAAAAGGAGAGACGTAGGAGTTGTGATGGTTGCAGAAAGAACCAAATCTCCTATCAAATACAAAACCTACCTAACACCTCCACTCACATATCAGCCTACTCCGAACTACCAAGCACCCTCACCACCCGCCTATCAACCATCTCCACCTCCCATATATCAACCTACTTCACCTAGATATTCCCAGCCCACACATGTCTACCAAGCTTACAATACTCAACTATCTCACTATCAGTCACCTCCTCCTCGTCAAAACTTCCCTAGACCACGACAAAATTTTGACCGTAGGGCTCCCAAACAATATACAGCCATTGTTGAACCCATTGACCAACTATATGAGAGACTCAAAGCCGCCGGTTATGTCACCCCCATTCCTGCTTCAACCCTAGAGAATCCTTCTCAGTGGGTCAACGCAAACAAGTCGTGTGCAAACCATTCCGACATGAAGGGACACACCATCGACTAATGCCGCTCCTTGAAAGACAAGATCCAGTCGCTGATCGATAATAAGTATATTGTGGAAAAGGAACCCGCCCCAAATGTCCGCAACAACCCTCTGCCAGACAATAAAGGAGGGGGTATTCACATGATTGAGGTGGAAGATGATTGTGATCCCGAGAGATCCATTGGGTTGATCACAGAGGGCGATGATCCAAAGAAGCCAGCAGTTATTCTTAACCCCATCAGGGTCCAGATCCAACCATCTGAGGTCACTAAGGTAGATGTGTCTATCCCTCTCGAATTCGAAGCAGCTCCATCAGCAAAGGCACCAACACCATTTGAAGTTGCCGTCTTGCCACCCAAGGAACGTGTCCCATTCGAACTAAAGGTGGCCGCACCAATCCCAGTGGAGATGTCCGTTGTGCCCTCATTCCACACAAAAGCTATACCCTGGGATTACACAGCTGAAGCCAGGAGAAAAGGCAAGGTCAAGTTCGAAGAAACTATTGCAGCACAGGGAATGACAAGAACAGGGAGAGTCTATACCCCTAAATACCTAGCTGAGTCTAGCAAGCAAGCCTCCAATCGGCCACCCATCATTGAGACAGGTCCAGACGACCTTTGGAGCAAGATACAGGCTAAAGAGTACTCGGTCATTGACTAGATGAACAAAGCACCAGCGCAGATATCCATCCTCTCACTACTGCAGAATTCCAAGGGACACAAAAATGCTCTACTAAAGGTACTAAGTGAAGCCTATGTGCCAAGCAACATCACCAGCAGGCAAATGGCCAACATGGTAGGACAGGTATTAGAGAGCCACAAAATCACCTTCTATGAGGATGAGCTTCCACCTGAAGGGCTGGGTCATAACAGAGCCCTGCATATCACGATACAATGTGAGGACTATTTCATCACCAGGATCCTGGTCGACGAGGGTTCGAGTCTTAACAAATGTCCTCTGGCAACGCTCAAGAAGTTGGGCAAAGGTTTGCACGAGATAAAAGAAGGAGGATTCAACGTAAAAGCTTTTGATGGATCCCAGAGGGCCACCATCGGTGAGATCAGCCTGTGTCTTCATATGGGACCAACCTGGTTCGATGTTGCGTTCCAAGTGATAGATGTGCCCGCATCCTACAATCTGTTGTTAGGACGCCCTTGGATTCATTCTGCGAGGGCTGTGGCTTCAACACTGCATCAGGCCATGAAATTTGAATGGAATCACCAAAAAGTAATCATTCACGGTGATGCCAGCAACCCCATATACAATCGTCAGACCATCCCGGCAATAGGGGGAAGAAGAAAGTTAGGTGGGAAAACCTACCACAACATCGAGCAAATCAATGCTGTTGATAAAGATAAATGGTGGGACAACAAGATCGAGAGTATATTGAACTTGAGTGGATACGAACCTTGCAAGGGGCTTGGCAAGAATCTCCAGCGGATTGCTAAACCTATAAAGCTCAAGAAGCACGGTAGTACTTTCGGACTGGGATACGAATACACTTGGGAAGAGTTCAACAACTGGTCACCGCCATGGCGTGGTCCTTACTACCCACTGGAGCAATCGATACCACTCTTAGAACAGACTTTCAAACAGGCTGACGTCATTTATGGGACAGACGAAGAAGAGGCGCTCGCAGCAATGAAAAGCTTGTTTTTAGAAAACGATGACATAGATTACTGTGTTATCCTTGAGGAGGATGGGGAGGAAGGCCCTTCCATACAGGCCGTAAGCAGAGGAGCACGTCTCAATAACTGGTCTATCAGAACAATCAGAGCCTGGCGAGCCTCGGGGTAGCAAGGCTAAACAAGCATCATGCACTGGTTTTTTTACTACTAGATGATTTTATTTGCGCATTTTTTGTTTTCGTAATAAGATCTTCAATGTTCAAAACAATTATGAAATTTATCAAAAGCATTTCGACTTTTCTTATGAATCGACACTTATTACTATTTTTCTCTCATTTACTTCATTTATACAACATTACTATTACTTATCTTGATGAACCAATGACTGTGACATGCAATGAGATAACGCAACAAACGTACATTTTTTAAGAGGAAGATGATATACTAGAGGAAATTGTCAAATAATTAGAGAACTTTGAGAACAGACCAAAGTCCAATCTGAACGAAATAGAAATTATTAACCTGGGAGATGCAGAAAATGTCAAAGAAACAATCAGAGTCCATTTGTCGGCGTTAGAAAAGAGGGAATACACAGAATTTCTCAGGGAATATGAGGACATATTCGCCCGGTCATATGACGATATGACGGATCTAAGTACGTCTATTGTGACCCATAAACTGCCAACTGATCCGACATGTCCGCCGATAAAACAAGAGCTCAGGAAGTTCAAGCCTGATATGAGTTAGAAAATCAAGGAAGAAGTCACTAAGCAAGTCAAAGCTAAGGTTCTCAGGGTAGTTGAATACCAGACATGGTTAGCCAACATCGTGCCAGTACCAAAGAAGGACGAGAAGGTCAGAGTTTGCGTCGACTACCAAGATCTCAACCGGGCCAGTCCGAAAGACAACTTCCCCTTGATAAATATACACATCCTGATTGACAATTGCGCCAAGCATAAGCTGCAGTCATTCGTGGATTGTTTCGCCGGTTACCACCAGATCTGGATGGATGAGGAAGACGCTGAGAAAACGGCTTTCATTACGCCGTGGGGAATGTATTGTTACAAAATGATGTCGTTCAGTCAAAAGAATGCAGGGGCCACCTATATGAGGGCCATCACTACCATTTTCCATGATATTATACAAAGCACATCGAGGTGTATGTAGATGATGGTATCATCAAGTCCAAGAAGGCCACTGATCACTTGAAAGATTTGAGGAAGTTTTTCAATAGATTGCGGAGATACAACCTGAAACTAAATCCCGCAAAGTGTGCATTTGGGGTTCCTGCTGGGAAGCTGCTTGGGTTCATTGTGAGCCGCCGAGGAATAGAACTGGATCCATCAAAAGTCAAAGCCATTCAAGAACTGCCACCGCCGAAGAACAAAAAGGACGTGATGAGCTTCTTGGGAAGACTCAACTACATCAGCCGGTTCATAGCACAATCCACAGTCATCTGCGAGCCAATCTTTAAGATGTTGAAGAAAGACGCCGCTACCAAATGGACCAACGATTGTCAAATGGCCTTCGACAGAATCAAGGAGTACTTTTCAACACCACCAGTCTTGGTCCCGCCTGAGCCAGGTAAACCCTTATTACTCTACCTTGCGGTGTTGGATGGAGCTTTCGGTTGCGTTCTGGGGCAACATGACGAAACAAGAAGGAAGGAACATGACATCTATTATCTCAGCAAGAAGTTCACTCCGTATGAGGCCCGGTACTCTCTTTTGGAGCGCACCTGTTGTGCTTTGACTTGGGTAGCCCAGAAGCTGAGACATTACTTCTGTGCCTACACTACATATCTCATATCAAGGATGGATCCCTTGAAGTATATCTTTCAGAAGCCCATGCCCACTGGCAAGCTAGCCAAGTGGCAAATCCTGTTGAGTGAATTCGACATTGTCTATGTAACTCAGAAGGCAATCAAGGGACAGACAATAGCAGATCACCTTGCGGAAAACCCAATAGATGGAGAATACGAACCCCTGAAAACGTATTTTCCTGACAAAGAGGTATCATTCATAGGAGAAGACATTGCAGAATCTTATGACGGTTGGAGAATGTTTTTCGATGGAGCATCAAATTTCAAAGGAATCGGTATGGGAGCAGTCTTGGTATCAGAAATCGGTCAGCATTATCCAGTGTCTGCCAAGCTCAGGTTTCCCTGCACTAACAATATGGCCGAGTATGAGGCCTGCATCTTAGGGCTCCAGATGGCCATTGACATGAACATTCAAGAGTTGCTAATAATCGGAGATTCAGATTTACTCATACATCAGGTACGAGAGGAATGGCAACCAAGAACTCAAAGATACTCCCGTATCTGCATCATGTACAGAAGTTGAGAAAGAGGTTCACAAAGACAAAATTCCGACATGTTCCCAGAGTCCAGAATGAGTTCGCCGATGCATTGGCTACCCTATAATCCATGATACAGCATCTCGGCAAAAACTTCATTGATCCCATTCTAGTAAAAATCCATGATCAGCCAGCTTACTGTGGCCATGTTGAAGAGGAAGCAGACGGAAAGCCTTGGTTTCATGATATCAAGGAATATTTGGCGAAAGGAGATTACCCGGAGCTTGCCAATCATACTCAGAAGCGCACGCTGCGGAGATTGACTAACAATTTCTTTCACAGCGGAGGATTCCTATATAGGAGGACTCCGGATTTGGGATTACTAAGGTGTGTCGACGCAAAGGAAGCGTCCAGACTACTAGAGGAGATTCACGCTGGGACCTGCGGTCCACATATAAACGACTTTGTCTTAGCCAAGAAGATACTCCGAGCTGGTTACTTTTGGATGACTATGGAGACAGATTGCATCCAGTACGTCCGGAAATGCCATCGCTGTAAGATTCATGCCGACATGATAAAGGTGCCGCCAAATGAGCTCAATGCAACAAGCTCGCCTTGGCCATTCGCCGCCTGGGGAATGGATGTTATTGGTCCAATTGAGCCCATTGCTTCAAACGGACACAGGTTTATCCTAGTAGCCATCGATTATTTCACCAAGTGGGTCGAAGCAGCATCCTACAGGGCAGTGACTAAGAAGGTCGTGGCAGACTTCGTCCGCGACCGTATTGTTTGTCGATTCGGTATCCCAGAGTCGATCATCACTAATAATGGCTCCAACCTCAATAGTGACTTGATGAAAGCTATGTGTGAACCTTCAGGATCAAACACAAGAATTCCACAGCCTACAGGCCTCAGATGAATGGAGCCGTAGAATCCTCCAACAAGAATATCAAGAAGATATTGAGGAAAATGATAGAGAAGCATAAGCAGTGGCACGGGAAGCTATCATTTGCTTTATTGGGGTATCGCACCACGGTCCGCACATCAACTGGGGCAACCCCCTATATGCTGGTTTATGGTACAGAAGCCGTCATTCCCGCCGAGGTGGAAGTTCCTTCCTTAAAAATCATACAGGAAGCTGAACTCGACAACGCAGAATGGGTAAAAAGTCGTTACGAGCAGCTAGCTCTTATAGATGGGAAAAGGATGAACGCAGTTTGCCACGGTCAACTTTATCAGAACAGGATGTCCAGAGCCTTCAACAAAAGAGTCAAGCCGAGACAGTTCACACCATGGCAGCTGGTATTAAAGAAAATTTTTCCGCATCAAGACGAAGCCAAAGGGATGTTCTCGCCCAACTGGCAAGGGCCATACGTGGTTCACCGGGTTTTGACAGGAGGAGCCCTCATACTTGCAGAAATGGACGGAGAAGTTTGGCCAAAGCCGATTAACTCAGATGCAGTCAAGCGCTACTATGTATAATCTTTATGTTTTCCCTACATGAGGTAAATTGAACTACGTCTGACCTGATTCCCGTTTAAGAGGGGATACGTAGGAAGCCTTATGGGTTCGGTCACAATTAAATAAAATTTTCATTTCCCCCTGTAATTGAAAACTGGGGCAGAATTTTGAGGAGGACCCTCAAAATTCCAAAGTAATTTCAGCCAGTCATCGCGGGCAACCGCCAGAAGCATCAACCCATTAAACTGGGGCAGAATTTTGAGGAGGACCCTCAAAATTCCATAGCAAGAGAGGTCGCAATGTCTTGAGCCACGTCACAGTCGTCGGTTCATCTAAAAAGTTATTTCTTAATTGTATACCTATGTCATAGTCTTATAAAAATCATGCATATTTATTTCTGAAATCGCCTTGTGTAGCAACGCTACCCCAATGATACGTACAATATCACCAGATCAAAACCAAACAGGTCGAAGCAGAGCCAGCGGGGATACGAACTAACCTTCCCCTCTACAAAACTCACGATTGTTCTTTAGGTGCAGGCACTTGGATTGCGAAAACATCTGACATACTTTACACTCACGAGACGAACATTGTTCAGGAATATAACTCTCAGAACTATTGCACTTACCAACATTTGCTATCTACACGCAACAGTGGCATTCCGTATGTCACGATGTCCCCAGCAGTCACGGTACCGCAATCTGCTATCAGGTAAGAAAACTCTATTACCACTTCCCCCTTTTATTTCTTGCATAAGGCAACCATTCTGCCTTCCGAGACTAAACGCTGTCTCCATCTGCATTTCGCATTGCATAAGGCTACCATTCTGCCTTCCAAGACTAAACGCTGTCTCCATCTGCATTTTGCATTGCACAAAACTACCATTCTGCCTTCTGATACTAAACGCTGTCTCCATCTGCATTTTGCATTGCATAAGGCTACCATTCTGCCTTCCGAGACTAAACGCTGTCTCCATCTGCATTTTGCATTGCATAAGGCTACCATTCTGCCTTCCGAGGTTAAGCTGTACCTCCATCTACATTCTGCATGGCTGAAAGATTGCCACCTTATTTACATTGCATGGCTGAAAGATCGCCACATTATTTACATTCTGCATGGCTGAAAGATCGCCACCTTACCTACATTGCATGGCTGAAAGATTGCCACATTATTTACATTCTGTATGGCTGAAAGATCGCCTCATACTACATTGCATGGCCGAAAGATCGCCACATTATTTACATTTGCATGGCTGAAAGATCGCCTCATATTACATTGCATGGCTGAAAGATCGCCTCATACTACATTGCATGGCTGAAAGATCGCCACCTTATTTACTGCATCTCATGGGCCGAAAGATCGCCAAATACTGCATCTCATAGGCTAAAAGATCGCCAAATACTGCATCTCATGGGCTGAAAGCTCGCCAAATACTGCATCTCATGGTCTGAAAGATCGCCAAATTATCCAAAGGCATCATTGTTCGGAGGCACCATTTTCATAGCCCGAGAACGCCATGTCATGGCCTGAGGACCCCTTTTATCTTGTGCATATCATTATTCAAAGGCATCATGGTTTGGAGGCATCATCCTCATAGCCCGAGAGCATCATTTCATGGCCTGCGAATCCTTTATTCTGCGCTGCATGGCCCAGGACATCATGGTCTAAGGACATCATTCTAACCGTCTGAAGACAACCTTCATGGTCCGACGGGAATTTGCATCATGTTTAAATTTACGCACCATATATGCTTGTACTGCTTATTTGCAGGTAAACTGGCGAGCAACGACCATCTCGGCAGGTTATACATGCTTATAAAGCCTTAACCATGCCCCCGTCCTGAATATTGCGTACGTTCCTAAAAGTTTCCATCTGCATACTCCGCCGATGGATCCCGAACTACATATGGCCTGATTCCTGTAAAACCAGGGATATGTAGGCAGCTCGAAAGCTAGGGCACGGCCTAAGCTTCCTCGAACCATTTCGTTCGGTCAAAATTGGCCATCATATCTTTACCCGAAAACTCTTTCATCCTTCCCGGGTAAAGAGGGGCAGCTGTTGACACCCAATTTTTCCCTATATATTTTTCAATATGCAAAATACCTTCAAAATAGCTTATACATGCTTATATAAGTATGTCCCAATGTTTTATTATTTTTTTATAATTTTTAAAGGTTTTTAAATCGATTTATTTCCCCTTTTCATCCATAATTGTGTCCAAAATTATTATTTTTGAGGATTCATTTATTGGATCTTTATACTTATGCCAAAATAGGGCTAAGGTAATTTTTTGCATATTTTTACAATTTTATTTAGATTTTTTTAAAGTTAATTGCCTATAATTGCAATATTTGCCTTTTTAAGATTTAATTGTGTTTTATATTAAAAAAATTAAGCCCTATATTCTTAAATTGGCATTATGCTGTGAATCATTTTATTGCTTTCAATTTATTCTCAGAAATTTATTTACTAATTTTTATAATTTAAAAAGGGAAAAATTGGCTATTTAAATAACAACCCATTTGTGTTTAAATTCTAGCCTAAATTGAACCCCAAATCAGACCCAGTTACACCAGCCCAATTCTAGATTTAAACCGACCCTAACCCTTCAAACCCAATCCAAACCCGGATCTACCCCATTCAATCTAGGCCGTTGATCATTTAGATCAACGGCCACCAGCTCACCTTCCATAATTAAACCCAAACGACCCCTAAAACCAAAATCATTTCTACCAACCCGCTGCCCTTGAATCCCTTCTCCTCTCAAACTCTCTCTGAAACCTAAGGCTAACCCTAGCCGGCGCCACCCAAATCCACCCTAATCCCTTTCAATTCTCACCTAATCCATGGACTCCCACGGCTGTTTGAGGCGTGTATTCGTCTCCCATGTCTCCTTGTGGCCAGCTTTCGTGATTCCATGGAAAGACCTCAAAGAGGTCTAATTCAAATTCCGTTTGACTTCTGTCTGTGGTCTTTTCCGACCATCCATGGCCGATCGAGTCGGATCCATGGCTTTTTCGGCTAGATCGGTAACTTTTCGAAGTCTTTTCTCACTTTTCTGGGTTCTCTGAAACCCTAGCTTTAAGTGCTTTCCGATTTTTCTTTCAAATCTGACTTAGATCTGTGCATGCTATGAACTCCTTGGTGTTTTCTCAAAGGTTCTTCGATTTTATTTCAAAGTGACTCTTCATCTTTACGATTAGGGTTTTCTTAAACGCTCTTAAAGATTTCTTCTCTGATTTTTAGTATTAGCTTATGATTTTACTGTGTTTAAATGATTTGTTCATGTTTTTCTTCTACCTGGCTCATCGTGTTACAGCCCTGGGTATTTTTGGGTTTTATCCGGGTTCTGAAGCAGTCTTTGTTTGTTTGTATGAATGCTTGTTTCGATTAAGTTCTTTGTATTTGGATCCTTTTCTTTGTTGACTGATTCAGAGTTCTTACTATTTTTTTTGACTATTGCTAAAACCCTAATTTCTCAAAAAGGTTTTCCTCACTCGTTACTGTGAGTTAAAGGATTTTTCACTTGTTCCTGACCTTTTTTTTACCTGTTAGTTTGATTCTTCACTCTGGTTCTATGTGACTACTTGACTTTGCTGACTACTATGCTTCGAGTAGGTGCTTTTACTACTGAATCCTAGCCTACTCCTGTTAATGCTGTATGTTCATGTGGTTGTTTCTTTTGCCAATATGTTTGGCCTTGCATGTTTGTTCCTCTCTATTTATATGGCAAAGTGCAGAATCATAATTCCTTCCTGATTGATCTTGATTTCCCTAAGTGACGGTTTAATTGCAAAGTTTTCTTATAAACCCTAATTTTACTCGCTTGTTTAAGTGATTGATTCCTTCCCTTATTTGCTGTGATATTTCACCCTGCTGAATCCTTTCCCCAATTAAATACATTCTGTACCTAGACTCAATTGTATACTCTATATTTTACTATCCTTTATATGGCCAGAAATCAATTTTTCTCAAATTGGTTTTCTTTCCTTAATTATTCCTGTCAGCATCCGTTTGAACAGTAATTCCTTGATTAAAGGGAAGTACTTGTATTAATTGATCCTGATTGTGATTACTTCCATATTTATGTTAAACTTTACTTGTTACCTTATTTTCCACTCGTTTTCAAAGATATAAAGACCCCAATGTTTTCACTAGAAACACACGAACACTTTTGATTCAAAACTCACACTTACACTAAAACATTCTCTCTTGCTTTACTACTTGCACTGCGACCTGTTTGAAAGCCAAAGCTATATTTCAAAGTCCTGCATCTTTTCTTTACTACTTTTGCTTCTTTAAACTAGTATGTTCTAATTATGTTTTTAGCATCAACAACAACTTGTTTACTTAATGTTTTCTGCAATCTAGTCTGCCTACTGCTTGTATTTTTTTCAATAACTTTATTTAGCATGCTGTAATTTCTTTTCCCTTGTTCTGAATCAGTGCAGTATGAATCCTAAATACCTACCCTAGTCTGTTTGTTACTCATGGTTTATTTGGGACATGACAGCATCAAATATTGCTGAACATGACTCAAACTTGGTCCTCCTAGGATCATGACCTCCAGGTTATCCTTGTGTGTTGTGTGTTCTAGTTGATTCACAGGCATGACAGCACCCTTGTTGCTGCGCATGCCTAGAATTGACTCATGCCCAAATACATAGGCTCTTTGCAATTCCCAATCCCTAAACCCCTTTTGTATGAAGTTGTCAACTCTGTAACTTTTTCCCTGCCACCTCTTTACCCCTCTCCTTTATTCCTATGTTTCTGTACTTGCACTATCCTATTAGACTTAAGTTCTGCCCCCCCTCTTGTGGGCCTTGCCTTGGGACCCATGAGCTCCCTCTGAACTTGGACACATGAGGGTTGGCACTCCCACACTGCACTTGTCCCTATTCTGGCTATGAAACATGGGTGTGAGCACTGCCCGGGGTCCTATTGAGGCCCTTAGGGAAGTCTGACACTGTCAAGTCTGAGAAAGGCTTTGGATCAGTGGTCTTTGAGTTGGTTTATCTCATAACTCAGAGAGGAAGTCAAGAATCAGGCTTCCTCTGGTCGTAATTTTCTTTGTACTTTTCTGATGTAATTTATTATTCCTGGTTTGTAATAATTTGTAATGAACATTTGGGGCTGGCTAGTGAAAAAGGGTTGGGTAATTATGCATGCAAGGGTAGAAATCATGTCTATAGGACTTCTTTTAATTTTGCACTTTCAAACTGCATTAGAAATCATGTCTATAAGACTTCTTTTAATTCTGCACTTTCAAACTGCATTAGAAATCCTGTCTATAGGACCTCTTTTAATTCTGCACTTTCAAACTGCATTAGAAATCCTGTCTATAGGACTTCTTTAATTCTGCACTTTCAAACTACATTAGAAATCATGTCTAGGACATACACTAAATCCTGTCTATAGGTCGTATTCGAATTCTGCATGCCACTTAGATATCATGCTTTAGGTTCTAAACGGCTAAATAAGTATCGCGTTCGTAATTTTGAAATCAGTAACATATAAGAAAATCATGCTTGCGTGGATTCTTAAATAAGATCTGACTCGTTTCATTTCCATTCAATATTAGATATCCTGCAGAACCTGTAACTAGTCTCATTTAATTTTGTCCCTTCTGAACTTCTTTTAATCTAATCCCCTTACTTAACAAGGTTTAGAGAGCATGCCTATAGGATTTCAAGCAATTCATTTCGAGTTTTTACTGTCTCATCCCTTCGGAATTGAATAGACATCATGCGTATAGGACTCCGTCTAACACTTAGGCATTCCTTAGGTAATAACAACAAATAAAACTAAATCTGCTTCGTTAATTGTTACAACCAGCAGGCAGGCCTGATTCGGACTTCTTCTCTGAGTTATGAAATAAACTAAGCTGCCTCAGTAATTAACTTCCCTCGTCTTTATGAGCTTTAAATCAGACCTAAAAAGTATGTGCAAGTCATGCTATTTATGTGCTTTTGTTTGAGGAGGTATACTTGAGCCTTATATGCTTATGTGTTTCCCCTTTTATGTGCAGTCTTTATATGTTTCGTATGTCGCCTTAGAATTTTTACCTTTGAAACTTCAAATAAGCCTAATATCCTTCCCTTTAGGATTAGTAGTCCTAAGTGCCTCCGGAATTGATAGGAACGGGACGGGTAATAGCATGCAACAAGTAATCGAGACCAATCCGCTCTTTAATACCTTAACTGGGTGGGAAGGGTAGATATGGATATGATGACCACACGATAATGTCACGTGTAGCCCCTCAATGAGGAGTGATTACCGGACATTGTGTGGGGTGATCCATATTTTTAATAAACCAAGGACTCCCTCCCCCTTCCTTTATTCTTTACTTTTTTTAGTATTGTAACTCCTTATTTTAAAAATCAGCTCTTTAATTGTTCTTTAAATTTTATTTATTTTCAAACCATTATGAATTGAAATCCCCTCTTGCTTTAGCCTTATTTGCTTACTTGTTAATTGTGCCCAAAATTCACAATAACTTTTTGGCCGGGAACCACATTAGTGGATCCTGAGGGGTGCCTAACACCTTCCCCTTAGGATAATTTCAAAGCCCTTACCCTATCTCTAGTTATCCCAAGTTTAGTTATAAGGTGTCCTAATGCACCATAAATCATTAGGTGGCAACTCTTCAAATGCAAAACCCAGTTCCCAAAAGGAACGATTTGTCCCTCCAAATGTCACAAACCCGATTTCGCGAGAAAAAGGGGGCGCGACAACCCGGGGACTAGGTGAGCTGCATTTCCTCGAGGCGACCCACAGCTAGTATAGTCTCTCTCTCAGAATTGTATTTTACTTTCTGTCCAATTTGTGTTCCGGACAGTTGTTGTACTTTATTCGATATCTTAGAAATTGCTCATGCACTTGTGACACCGGGTTCTGGGATGGTTATGAAGTATTTTGTATTAACTGCTTATCACTTAAATTGATTTGAAACGAGTATCCCTTTTTATTTGTAAACTTGAAGGAAAATCATAGATTTCAGGAGTATTAAAACGAGAATTTAATTAAGTATTTTGGTTGGCTTGCCTGATAGTGGTGTCCGGCGCCATCACGACCCTTGGTGGATTTTGTGTCGTGACACAAACACCTTAGAACACGAAAAGGATGCCATATCTTCCGAAGATCTTGATAAAAACACTACTTCTTTCCTTCCAATTGGCATGCAAATTGAAAGTTCAATTATTACCCAAAATACCTATCCCCTCACTACCACTGGTGAAGCTAATACCACGCATGTCCAAAACACCATCAACAACCAACTATTAATACAGGATGCCAAGAATTCCTTCCATACTAAGGAGAAGGCACATGCTAATCCAAATCCTACGATATCACAAAACCCAGGCAATGGGAAATATAAACTAAACCCAATCTTCATGCTATGGGAGAACCCCCAACAAGCTCAGGATCAATAAGCACCACCAATGGAGCAACAAACACCTACACAACAACCTCAAATGGTGCGGGATCTAGAACAAGAAGAGGCAGCAATGGAAGAAATAGGAGATCCCCTCAACCCACGCGTGGAACAAATTCTGGAATTCACAAATCTAAACAAGGTAAAGGTGTATCTCTTCATGGAGATGCAAGAGAAGAGGCATGTGCTCAATTGCCCACTAGCATTGTACAAGCGCTCAATGGACATCAAGCCATCACAAGACGAAACTATGGGCAACAGAGCCATGATGTTAGTACCCTCACTCAAGAGGATCCCTATCTTTATATAGGGGGGATGGAGAATGGGGACCCAGCAGACATGAATCTAAACCTAGCCATGAACCGTCCAACTAACTTCATTATTTGGAACATAAGGGGGGGGGGGGGGTGGAATAATGATGACTTTAAAAGAAACTTTAGGGAGATGGTTGATACGCGCAGACTATGCATGGTTACCCTTTTGGAAACTAGGATGGCAAACCACGCTCAAATGCTAGATGACTTTGGTTTTTCAGAAATGATAGAAGTTCCTGCTGAAGGCCAATTTGGAGGAATGGTGGTAATGTGGAATCACAATGTAGTCACAGTCCAAAATTTCATTCGTAGGAACCAGGAAATTCATGCAACCATAGAGGTACTTCCTGTTCGTAAATCTTGGTTATTTTCTTCTATATATGCTTCTACCGATAAATATATTAGGAATATAATGTGGGAAAACCTAGAAAATATTCACAAAAATTACAAAGGGCCCTGGATGGTAGGAGGAGACTTCAATGACATTATGGAATTGAATGAAAAATTTGGGGGGAGACCATTAAACTGTAATAGGGCAAAGTACCTTTAGTCAAAAATTAGTACTTGTAGCCTCACTGACATTGGCTATAAGGGTTGTAAATTTACGTGGTCTAATCATAGGAAAAGGAATAAGGGTCTTATAATGGAACGTTTAGATAAAATCTTAGGAAATGAGGAGTGGCTTTAATTATTCCCTAATTGCTCAATAATTCACCTTCCTAAGACTTATTCAGACCATAATCCACTTCTAGTAGAACTAATTCCTAGAGGCAGGCGGGAGTATAAACAACCCTTTCGTTTAGAGTCTTTTTGGTGTAGACACCCGGACTTTCAAAATCTTGTTAAAAAAATTGGTATGGGATGGACTACTGTAGCGCGAGCAACAATTTTACAAATAATATTAAATCATGGAAGGACGAAACTTTTGGGGATATTTTTAGAAAAAAAGGAAAATCCTAGCAAGACTTCAGGGGATCCAAAATTCTAGAAATTATACAACTAGTGATTTCCTTCACACACTCGAGGTCAATTTCAAAAAGGATTACAATGACATCCTTAGGAGTGGGGAGGATTATTGGAAGTTAAGATCTAGAATAATGTGGCTCAATGAGGGCGATGCAAATACAAAATTCTTCCATATTTCGGCCTCAAATAGGAGGAGAAGAAATAAGATTACCTACTTTAAGGATGAGGCTGGAAACTGGCTAAATGATCAATATTTGATCATGTCGCATGCTTGTAATTACTTTAGAGACACCTTCACAACCTCGCACTTGAATACGGATTGGCATAACATTGAAACAAGCCCCTATAGTTGTCATAAGGTGGATTTATCAACATTAGATAATCCCTTGTTAGATAGTGAAATTAAGATAGCAATCTTCTCTTTCAAACCCTTTAAAGCGCCTGGGCTGGATGGCCTACACCCTTTTTTTTTTCCAAAAATATTGGCATATTATTGGAAATTCAGTGCAAAAGCTTTGTCATGATATCTTCAACACCCAGCAAATCCCTCATGACATTAACAAAACATATCTTTGTCTAATCCCAAAGTTCCCCAATGCAAACAATATAAAAAACTTTAGGCCAATCAATCTTTGCAATACTATGTACAAGACGGTCACAAAAATTCTTGCAAATCGTCTTAAGCCCTTCCTGGAACAAATTATCAGCCCCTTCCAAATAAGTTTTATGAAACACAGAAGAGCCTCCGATAATGCCATTATAATTCAAGAATTAATTACTAACTTAAAAAACTTAAAAGGGAAAAAGGGTCAAATGATCCTAAAGATCTACCTTGAAAAAGCTTTCGATCGTCTAGAATGGTCTTTTATCTATCGTACCCTTAGATATTTTAATTTTCCCCCAAAATTTACCAAACTCATACTAAATTGCATCTCCACAAGTTCAATAGGAGTTCTAGTCAATGGTTCAATCACAAACTTCTTTGAACCTAGCCGGGGAATTAGGCAAGGAGACCCTGTATCTCCATACATCTTTATTCTTTGTATGGAAATGTTATCTAGTTTTATAAACCACCAAGTAGATATAAACAACGGAAAAGGGTCTCATCTATCCTTCTACTATGGTAAATTGTTCAAAATTGTCCCCCGTTATACTATTGGGCCATAAAAATCCCTGCCGTCTTACTATCCTAACAAATCTGCCCTTAGTTAGACGGAGGTGCCACGTGGCATCCATCCGTGCCCTTTTTACATCTGGGCACATATGAGACGACCCGCTCCATGAAACACACCAAACCCATAACCCGCGACTCGCCATTTATAAACCAAATAATACCCATTTCTAATAATTGTGTTGGGGAAGTAATCATTTTAGGTAATCTAATTTCCTATGGTAATTTTAGTTTCCATTTTTTAAGCCGAAAACTTTCAGATTTCAAATTCAAAATCATAAATCTGAGTTTGTTGGTTACCTATTGTTAGAATCATTTGGAAAAATCATTTGTTGTGCTTGAGTTTTGATTCACTTACTGATTTGGGAAAATATAGTTGAAGAGAAACTAAAACCGCCATTGGACTATTTGGAAAAGCTTGAAGAACACCCAAATGGGTCTGTTGTGAATCTGTGATTGGTTAAAAAAGCTTTTGCGGATGAACTTTGGTTTCTAATGGCTCCTTCTACACTTCTTATCATTTTTCTTAAATTTTAATTAAATGTTTTTGATTGGCATCTGATTTCTAATCTTCCTTTATTTTATAATGGATGGATAAACAAACACGGGCGAACCATTTTCTTCCGGACAATTCAGAACTTTCTTGGGAATATGGTGATGAAAAGTAAGGAGAAGAAGAGGATGGGAACGATGATGTATCAATTGGACACCGGATTTAAAATTTTGGAAGAGTTGAGTTGTATGTGCTTCTTGTTGAAAGTATTTTTTTAGAACATTGTTAGGAAGCTGGTACGTGAAGCAAGAGCTAAAAACTCCATTGATGAAAGCTCTGAAGCTTAGCTCGAAAATTGGGTTTTCGAAAATGTGAACTATTTCTAGTTGGCGTTATCGTGTTTTGTTAGGGATCTCTGGGGAGCTTAAATCTCAAATTATAACAAATTTGGTGAAGATTCATAGAAGTTGGGTTGGAAATTTTGAGCAAATATCAATAAAGATGGAGAACAATGCTGGTTTTCCAGATTTTTAAGTTATGTCTCTCTTTTTGCCTTTAGGTTACGGGTCTTAACTTGGGCGGGTCAGTATTGGATGGGTTTTTTAAATTGGGGATGTAACGACCGGCCGGTCGTTTTGGAATTTACGCCCGATCCCCATTACTGCATTCCCAGTTATTCTGCTATTTAATTTGCCGGGTATGTTCGGTTTTGAGTTTTGGAGAGTTTTGGGACACTTAGTCCCTAAATGAGAGCTTAAGTGTTGGAAAGTTGACCGTAGTCGGAACAGTGTGAAGACGGCCTNGAAGGAGCCTGAAGTTTTCCTCCTACACTGGTTAAATTAAAAATTGATATTGCACTAAAAAGACTTCGGCCTAGCAGCTGATATTTTTTTGTTATTACTTAAAAACTTCAGAAGGAGCCTGAAATTTTCCTCCTACACTGGTTAAATTAAAAATTAATATTGCACTAAAAAAACTTCGGCCAAGCAGCTGAAGGTTTTTTGTTATTACTCAAAAACTTCAGCAGGAGGCTGAAGTTTTCCACATACGCTGGCTAAATTAAAAAAATCATATTGCACTAAAAAAACTTCGGCCAAGCAGCTGAAGTTTTTTTGTTATTACTCAAAAATTTCAGCAGGAGGCTGAAGTTTTCCACATACACTGGGTAAATTAAAAAAATCATATTGCACTAAAAAAATTTCGGCCTAACAGCTGAAGTTTTTTATTTATTACTTAAAAACTTCAGAAGGAGCCTAAAGTTTTCCTCCTACACTGGTTCAATTAAAAATTGATTGCACTAAAAAAACTTTGGCCAAGCATTTGAAGTTTTTTTGTTATTACTCAAAAACTTCAGCAGGAGGCTGAAGTTTTACACATACACTGGCTAAATTAAAAAATCATATTGCACTAAAAACTTCGGCAAGCACAAAACATTCAGCCAAAAAAACAAAACACAAATTCAAATCCAAAAATAATGCCAAAACATGAAAAAAACTTCAGCTCCTATCCTAAAGTATCATTATCATCTATTTAACTCCGAAAATTTTTAAAAATTTGAACGTCGAATCACAGAAGAATTTATAGAAATTACATTAACAACATGAACAACCTATCAAACTAAACCCTATCATAAATACATGAATATCAAAACCCAAAACCAGAAATTAAATCATAAAACAAAACCCAGAAAGTTAATGCAATGTACATGTGATTAAATCGTAATATGGTAACAACGACGACTAGCAGTTGAAAATTCGAAAGAACGACGAAAACCGTTTGATTTCTGAGAAGAGCAAATCGAAAAACGCGAATAACGGGAGAGAGAAACAGTAGAGCACTAGCGTATACTTAGAGAGAAAGTAGTCTTTTAACAAAAAAGGGTAAAATAGTCTTTTCAAATGGCTTTTAACAAAAAAGTAGGTATGGGTGCAAACAGAAAGACAAAACGGGTACAGGTTAAAAGGGGGCGCCCAGATACGGCGCCCCGTGCAATTTTTACTAAAGCAAAGGTATCATGCGTATTCATAAAGAATAGGTCAATTGTTCTATGAAAGTGGCCAGTGGGATTCCATTCATTCGGGCCGAATTAATTCAAATGGGGCCCAACTCAAACTAATATCCCATAGCCTATACAAGCCACTCATACAACAAAACTAAACTCGTCCAATTTAACCATGTACTAGTGGCTCATTAATTCTTTCACCAACTTACAACAAGATATCATTAAAAGTTTAACATGCTGAATCATGAAACAGTCATCCAAAGCATTAGACAAACATATGATAAAACAGGTGGCTCATTTACTTGTTCATGTAAGCAGGGTACAAATAGATATTAATCTAATAGAAGTTGGGCCCAATCAAATAGAAACCATTAAGATACAATTGAAGCCAGTATTATAGATATTTGAACTCATTGAAAAGAGAGGAGATAAGGCTAAGAATGAACCTCAAACTTTCCAATATTTTGATAAGAAAATCATCTATGAAGTCGATGGAATGCTAAACCAACACCGTCGACCTCGAAAGGAACCTCGCCAGCAACCTCAAAGCTCGACTGGAATGGTTTTTGGTGCTGCTTTAAGACTGTTTCTCGGCGAAAGCAGTAGCGATTTGAGCCACTGTTTCCATATGGTTGTGGTGGTTTGGGGGGTGAAACAGTGAGGTTTTGGACCTGCTACCCAGCTGCGTTTTCATGGAGATCTTAAAGATATATTTACATGGTTTTAATGGAGGAAAATCAGTACTTTAAAATGAAGAGGACGGCTGTTTCATGACAGTTTTTCGTTGGTTTTTAGGTGTTTGCTTTTGTGGAGTTCTTCACTACTTTTTTAAGCTGGTTTTAGGTGTAGTTGCAGCTGTTTCGAGGTCAGTTTGAGCTATCTTTCATGGCTATTTTTGTCATTCGACGCAGCTGGTTAGCAGTGTATATGAAGGTTTGAAGCTACTGGTTTCTATGGCCAAAACAGAGAATCTAAGGTGAAGAAAATGGAGTTTTGTGGGGATGGGTCTGCTAGAATGAGGAGAAAGAAACAGACGAGCAGAAAAGAAGAGTTCTTCGAGTTTCCTGCTCTGTTTTTCCCTTTTCCCGTTCCCCTTTTCCTCTCTCTAACTTCACGTGTTAGCCTCCTATTGATACCCAATTTTTCCATGTATTTTTTAAAATATGCAAAATACCTTCAAAATTGTCTATATATGCATATATAAGTATATCCCAAGGTTGCATTATTTTTTCTTTAATTTTTCAAAGATTTTTAAATCAATTTACTGCCCTATTTTATCAAGAAAAACCCAATAATTGTCAACAAAATTATCATTTTTGGTGATTCATTTATTGAATTCTCATATTTATACTAAAATATAGTTAAGATATTTTAACATATTTTTACAAATTTAATTAGTAGTTTTAAGGATAAAATTGCATAATTGCAATACTAGCCATTATAGGTTTAAATTCGTCTCATGTTTATAAAATGGGATTTTATATTTTTAAATTGATAATTATATGTTATAAATCATGTTAGTGCTTTCAATTTGTTTTCAGAAATTTGTTTATTATTTTCTATAAATTAAATGGAAAAAAAGGGCTATTTAACTTATAGCCAGATTTGTCTTTTTAATTTAGCCTAATTAAACCAAACCCCAACCCAAATTAAACCAGCCCAAAGACCCAAGCCCAAATCCTAAATCTACCCGACCCAGCCCGGATTAAATCTTGGCCGTCCATTCTTACCAAATTAAACCAAACGACCCCCCAAACCCCTCTCATTCCTCACTCATCTCTATCTCTCTATATCTGGTTCTCTCTAGAACCTTCCCCCTTCCCCTCCATTCCGATGAGTCTCACTCACCTTCTCCGGCCACCTCCTGGCCTGAATCCATGGTGGTCTCACCACCTATCGGCCTTCTATGGTTCCTCCACGCTTGTTTGCTGCAGTTTCATGGCCTGACCACGAAGAGCTTCGCCCAGACTTTGTTGGATTCAAGTTTTATGGCCATCTCCGGCCTTGCTCCGGCAAGCCATGTCTGTTTCGAGCCTAGCCTCGACTCCTCCTACTTAAATCTATCCAAGCCTTTCTCACCGTTTGGGTTCCTCTGAAACCCTAGCTTTTGAGGTTCTTCTAATTTCTTTAGATCTGTTCTAGATCCGTGTTTTCCCTAAACTTTTAAACGATTTCTTGCAAAAGTTATGCTTTCAAAACCTTTATATTTTTTCCGATTTAGGGTTTTCTTTTTTTGAGTTATTTAGATGTTTCTTCTACTGTGTTCTTTGTGTGTTTCTTCTACTATGTTTCTTGTTTCTTCAACCATGTTCTTATCAGTTTCCTCTACTGTGTTCTTTATATGTTTCTCTACTATGCTCTTTACATGTTTCTCCTACTGTGTTCTTGTTAAGTTTCTTCTAATATGCTTCTTATATGCTTCTCCTACTGTTCTTATTAGTTTCTTCCATTAGGTTTCTTATCATTTCTTCTACTATGTTTCTTTGAGTTCCTCTACTGTGTTTCACATGTTGTTCTTTTACTATGCTTCCCATAAGTGCCTGCTACTGAAAGAGCATGTTAAAGGTCTCAGTTCCTTTCTGAGACCTCTTAACCTGTTTCGATTAGTATCTTTTTCCTTGATTACTTGTCCTCTCATCTCTGCACTCGATTGATGGTAAAACCCTAGAATTTGGGGATTCATCCGAGTTTGAGAACATCGGCTATGCGATATGACTTCATCTTTGAAATTGTCTGGTTTCAGAAACACTAACTATTTCGAGTTTCTGAATTTGTTTCATCTTCTGCTCAACTGAGTCTTGAAATCTTTGTTTCAACCTCTGTTTCTTTAAGCAATTCTGATTCTCCACTAAACTCTTCTAAGGTCTTTACACTGGACCTTTTGTATGCTATTTGATACTATCTCTCTTCTACATTGCTGACCTATGTGACTACCATGATCCTATAGTCTATTACCTACTGATTTTGCAATGACATGACATTTTTCTTGCCCTAAATTCAGCTTAGCATGTTTGTATGCTCTTTATATGCGCTGAACTTCCCTCTAGAATGGCTTTCAATTTTGATTAATTTCAGACTTCCTTTTGTATAGGTTTGATTGATTTCTTTCCTTGTTTGTTGATTTCCCTGTGGCTCGATTTAAGATAAAAACTTTCCTCAGCTTTTCTGACTTGGTTCATTCATGGACCAGTGATTACAAAATCTCTGATCCTTGATTTACCGTCAACTAATTGATTTTTCTTACCTTATTTATGTAAATGTGTATTTCAAAGTTCTGCCCTTAAATAAACTCCTATGTATTTACCCCTAAATGCCTACTTTGCATAAGATGCTTGTTTGATCTCTTTCCTTAAATAATTTTATTACTCATCAACGTTTAAGTCCGAATTCCTTAATTAAAGGAAGTCTTGTACTGATTTATTTTAATTGATACCCAGTTCCTTAATTGTTTTCTTACCTTATTTCTGCCTGTTTTTCACACTATAAGTACATGACCCTTTCATTAACACAAGAGACACATCACTCATAGTCTTTCTGAACTTATACTCACACTCAAAAAGTTTCTCTCTTATTACTTGTACTGTGGCCTGTTTACAAGTTTTGTTGCCTGCTTTCTCTACTTGCTACTTTGAAACTGGTATGTCCTGATTTAAGGTTTTCAGCACCACAACAATGTGCTTATTTACTATCTTTATATACATGTCTACTTACTGCTTCTGTAAAGTTCAACACTTACTCTAGCATACTGATTTCTTTCTGCCTGTTCTACTATAAATCCAAAAACCCCTACCCTTATGTGTTTAAGCTATGTTTTGAGGCATGGCAATACTGCAAGTTATTGTCCATGAATCAGACTTGATCCCCTGGGATCCTAGCCTCTAATAGTATGTGTTCTAGCAGGCTTATAGGTATGCTAGCACCCTCCATTGCTGGGCATGCCTAAAGTCTGCCTTTGCCAAAGCAATAGGCTCTTTACAATCTCCCCTCTCCCCTGAACCCCTTATGTATGCTTACTTGTAGCTATTCGCTCTCCCTTTCCCCTTTAGCATTCTGTTCTGCACTTGCACACACTTTCTTAGTCTTTAAGTTCTGGCCCCCTCTTGTGAGCCCTGCCTTGGGACCCTTTGAGTTCCCTCTGAACTTGGACACTTGAGGGCTTGCCCCTACCACACTGCACTCATCCCCCAATCTGATAATACATGTGGGTGTGGGCATTGCTTGGAGTCCCTTTTGAGGCTCTTAGGGAACTTTGACACACTCAAATGGGAGAAAGGCTTTGGATCATGATCTCTTGGAGTTGGTTTACCTCATATTTCAGACATGAAGTCTTAATCGGGCTCTAAACAGTATGTGTTTAGTATTCAATCAGACCCTAAACAGTATGTGTAAGTCATGCTAATTACGTGCTTCTTTGTTTAAAGGGGGTATATTTGAACCTTTGCTTCTTATGTGCTTTCCCCTAACTTGTTATACGTGTTTTGTATGTCGCCTTAGAATTTTGCCCCTTTGAAACCACAAATAAGCCTAACGTCCCTTCCCTTTAGGATTAGTAGTCCTCATGCCTCCTGGACTGATAGGATTGGGACGGGTAGTAGCATGCAATAGGAAAACGAGACCATTCCGCGCTTTAATACCTTAACGGGGTGGGAAGGGTAGATATGGATATGATGACCACGCGATAATGTCACGTGTAGCCCCTAATAAGGAGTGATTACCGGGCATTGTGTGGGGTGATCCATATTATTAATAAACCTAGGACCTCTCTCCCTTTATTTCTTTCTTTTTCAGCATTTTAACTCTTTATTTTTTTAAATCAGTTTTTTTTATTACTCTTTCAAACCTTGTTTACTTTCAAACCTTTATATGATGAAATCCCCTCTTATTTGAGCCCTATTTGTCTATATGATAATTGTACCCAAATCCACAATAATAGTCTGGCCGGGAACCACACTAGTGGATTCTGAGGGGTGCCTAACAACTTCCCCTTAGAATAATTTTAAGCCCTTACCCAATCTCTGGTTACTCAAATCAAATCTCCTTGGTGTCCTAATGCACCCTAATCATTAGGTGGCGACTCTTTAAATCAAACCCAATTCCCAAAAGGAATGAGTTGTCCTCCCAAATGTCATAAACCCGATTTCGCGAGAAAAAGGGGGCGCGACAGCATGGCGAATCTGCTGGGGATATTTTTTAGGCTTTTACCATTTCAGGCTATTATTGTGGACTTATGCTTCTTTATGTGCAATTATTTTTTTTTTCTTTGAGCATTCAATTTCCTTTTCAACTGCAAAACTGACTTGTCTTTTATTTCTTTGCTTTTCTGCTTCCCTTTTCTACTGCTTTAAATTATGAAAACTGTTGTATTTACTGCTTTCTTAAACATGCAAATACCTGACAACATGCCTTTAATTATTGCATAATCATGCTTGATATCATATTCCACTCGTGCCAAACAAATCCTATAGCAACGCTTATAATGAGTGATTGCGCTCTTCCAATATTATCACCCCCGTAAATCCGGAAACGGCATATTTGCGGTAAAACCAGTCGATCAACAGTGTAGTGGACGGTTCCGCGCCTTTCTCCCTTGAGTTGTCCGCTCAAGGGTACCAGTCTAAAACCCCATAGAAATCTCACTCTGTTTAACTGTGCATGCATCATGGTCAAACCTAGCCGAGTCAGTTATGTTGTCCGCATAATGACTCTTTAAGATAGCCTTGTCCAAAGTCCACTGGTTTCCCTGAAACCCAAACGGACATTATCACGTTCTGTGCATTTATTTGGAGAACTAAATACTTCTATGCCAATTATTGATGTTAAATAGTCGAGTCCGGTGGGGGAAAGGGCCTAACCTTATTTTCTTGTAGATAATGAGACATGAAATCCCCGGATTCGGCATGGTTACCAACATCCATCCGAGACTGCTAAGCTGGTGGAAAGATCTTCATTCCAGTGACCAGACTCTTGTCAGAAAATATCTAGGGAATCTACCCTCCCTCCTGGAAATCCAACCCAACAACAAGATCATAGAAGCTGCTACTCTCTTTTGGGATTATGAAAGGTCCGTTTTCTGCTTCAGGGAAATTGAGATGACAGCCTTGCTAGAAGAAATAGGAGGATTAGCCGGCTTGGTATGGGAGACTCCAGGTTTATTGATGCCTGAGAACCACAAGGGCAGGGGTTTCCTCAAAATGATGGGTCTGAAGAAGAATCCAGAACTGACATGCCTCAAAGAATCCTATATCCCCTTTAATTATTTGTACGAGAGATACAGTCACAGCAAATCCTACCGTACCTATCCTGATGAGTTTTCCATCAACTCATTGGGGCATATTCATCGAAGGGTCTTTGTATTCATGTTCTGTTTTCTGGGGTCGATTGTGTTTCCAATGAAGAAAGCAAGAATCCACACCCGACTAACCATGGTTACTAAAACCTTAATGGAAGGAATTGGAGGGCAATCATTCAGCATTGTGCCCATGATCGTCGCAGAAATATACCGAGCCCTAGAGAAATTTCAACGGGGAGCTAGTCACTTCGAAGGTTGCAATTTGCTACTTCAGCTGTGGCTCGTGGAGCATCTACAAAAGGGTGAATACTGACAAGGCATTCAACAAAGGGATTGGGACGATCATATCGCTTTCCATCACCCAAAGCGAATAAATTATATCCCTGATATGTTTGCTCAGCCAGAGGATGCCAAAGGATGGTTCGAGTTGTTCGATAGTCTGACCGAGGAACAAGTACAATGGATGTTCGAATGGTTTCCAACCGAAGAATTCATCGCCCGATACCGAGATGCACCTTTTCTGATATTGATCGGTCTGAGAGGAACGTACCCTTACGTCCCTCTCTGAGTTATGAGGCAAGCTGGTAGGAAGCAGGTTGTACCCAGGGTCGACAAGATGAGTCACTTCCGAGCTGATTTCCAGGATGATGATAGTCCTTACAAGTGTCAAGCTCAGCATATGTGGCACTGCAAGATCATCATGGGGAAAGATACCATCAAGCCAGATAGATACCATGCCGGTTGCACTCCCTACTATACCGGCTGGTTGGAGGATAATCACAATGGTCTAAGTCAACTTGGGTTTGTTCGGGGTCACAGGATCATAGATGAAAAAACCGAGGCACAGGTTAAATATAATCAGCTACGCAAAAGAATCTGGGAGTACGAAAGTGAGCACCGTGAAATACAAGAAGCCAATCAAAAGTTAATTGACGAATAGAAGGAGATGGCCATCAACGCCAACCAGCGACTAGGATACCTGGAGCGAGGCATAGTGGAACTGGAAATAAGTTTTCAGAAGGGTCGAAGACTGTCAGAATGCTGAGGGAAACGAAGGCGGACATCTAGCCAGAGCCTACCTATTGTTGGGACTTCGCGAGCTGGGGAATTTATTTGACGAAGCCATAGATTCCGAGTCTGGGGAGGGTCCTTCAGGGACCAAGTAGATAGGACTTTATCTTTTCGCTATTTAAAATGTAATAAGGCCAATGGCCATTAGTGACTTTATTTTCCTGTTATTTAGTGTCGATTTGGGATTCGTCTTATTTTCTATCAATAAAATGAGGCATTTAGCATTCCAAGTTCTCCAAATCAATCTGTCGCTAGGCCTACCCAAATTAGGACGCGATTTACATTCCCGCATTATGTGTTTAAATGTTGCATCGATTTTTCATGAACCTCACTAACTTGGTTACCTTTTTGTTTATTTTTTGTTTTTGATTATTCCCCTCCCCAAAGGTTAGTTCGAGCACTCTGGCAACATCATCCTATTCCACAAGATCCAAGGGCCCTCCACCCACTCCTCCTCTCAGCCCTGTCAAAAATAAGAACAAAGGAAAGATGGAAGATTTGAACAATGCCAGAAAGGAAAACTCAACTGAACGGGTAGAGGTCACTCACGGTCATGGTACTTTGGTCCCCAAGGAGAATGCCTCCCAACTGGAGCAAAAGCTGCTGAAATTTCAGGAAGAACTTGATCAAGTCCGGAATTTGGCGAATCGTCATTTTCCCTCACTACTCCAGATATCAATTTCCCAAATGCTCAGAACCCCACACCTCCACAGAGTCTCCCAAAGCAACAGAACCACACTGCTCCTCACCACCACTGCAACACCTGCCATACTTCCAACAATACCCCGCTGCTCATCCCAGAACCACAAAACTCCACAAATGATCACTGCCACACCCACCATAATACCCCCATCTACATGGAGACTGTGCCGCACTCCACCCCACCCATCTCAAACACACCCGATGTCGAACTGCCCGAGGGGTACAAACCTCCCAAGTTCGAGAAGTATGATGGTACAGGGGATCCGAGGGTCCACTTGAGAACATACTGTGACAAGCTGGTCGAAGTGGGAAAAGACGAGTAAATCTGCATGAAGCTTTTCATGAGGAGCCTGAAAGGAGATGCTTTGTCTTGGTACATTAGCCAAGATCCAAAGAAGTGGCCGAACTAGGTAAGCATGGCGTCCGGCTTTATGGACAGGTTAAGGTTTAACACGGAGAATGCGCCGGATGTGTTCTACATTCAAAATCTAAAGAAGAAGCCCACAGAAACCTTCCGCGAGTATGCTACTCGTTGGAGGTCCGAAGCAGCTAAGGATAGACCTGTCTTAGAAGAAGAACAGATGAACAAATTCTTCGTTCGGGCCCAAGACCCACAATATTATGAGAGGCTGATGATGATCGAGGGCCACAAATTTTCTGACATTATCAAGCTAGGGGAAAGGATCGAAGAGGGCATCAAAAGTGGTATGGTTACTACTTTCGAGACTTTACAAGCTACAAACAAGGCCTTACAGTCAGGTGGTATGTCAAAGAAAAAGGACGTAGGAGCCGTAATGGTGGCACAAAGAACCAAATCTCCCGTCAAATACCAAACCTACCCAATGCCTTCACTCACATATCAGCCTACTCCAAACTACCAAGCACCCTCTTACCAAGCTCCACCACTCACCTATCAATCACCTCCCACATATCAGCCCACTTTACCCAAATATCCCAACCAGCACACGTTTACCAAGCCTACAACACTCAACCATCCCACTACCAGTCCCCTCCTCCATGCCAAAACTTCCCTAGACCCCGACCAAACATTGATCGAAGACCCCCAAAATAGTATACGTCTATTGCTGAACCTATCGACCAATTGTATCAAAGACTCAAAATGTTGGTTACGTCACCCCTATCCATGCTGCTCCTGAGAACCCTTCTCAGTGGGTTAATCCAAACAAGGCATGTGCATACCATTCCGGCTTGAAGGTACACACCATTAATAAATGCCGCGCTCTGAAAGATAAGATCCAGACGTTAATTGATAACAAGATCATTGTGGCAAAGGAACCTGCTCCAAATGTTCGCATAACCCTCTGCCAGACAACAAGGGTGGAGTCGTTCACATGATTGAAATAGATGATGATTAGAACCCCAAGGGATCGATCATGTGATCAAAGAATGTGACGATCCAAAAAAGCCAATAGTCACCCTTAATCCGATTGTAGTCCAGATTCAGCCCTCTAGGGATGCCGAGATAAATATGTCCATGCCACTTGAGTTTGAAGCATCATCATCTACAAAGACGCCAGCCACAATTGAGGTCGAATTCGTGTCTCCGGCAAAGGCACCTACACCATTCGAAGTTGCAGTTTTACCGCCCAAGGTGCAGGCTCCGTTCGGAGTGAAGATAGCCATGCCAATTCCAGTAGCAATGTCAGCCATAACACCGTTCCATACAAAGGCTATACCATGGGACTACACAGCCGAGGCGAGAAGGAAAGGCAAGGTTATGTTCGAGGAAGCTATTGCGGCACAGGGTATGACGAGAACTGGTAGAGTTTATACCCTGGAACATCTGGCTGAGTCGAGCAAGCAGGCTTCCAGCCGGCCAACCATCACCGAGGCCGGGCCGGAAGATCTTTGGAGAAAGATACAGGCTAAGGAATACTTGGTCATTCATCAACTGAACAAAACACCGGCGAGAATTTCTATCCTTGCTTTGCTACAGAACTCCGATGCGCTCAAAAATGCCCTGTTAAGGGTGCTGAGTGAGGCGTATGTACCGAGCAACATCACCGGCGGGGAGATGGCTAACATGGTAGGCCAGGTATTGGAGAGTCACAAGATCACTTTTCATGAAGATGAGCTACCACCAGAAGGGTTGGGTCATAACAAGGCATTGCACATCACCGTGCAATGCGAAGATTATTTTGTCACTAGAGTCCTGATTGATGGGGGATCTAGCCTCAACATTTGTCCGTTGGTAACACTCACGACGTTGGGTAAGGGACTGCATGAGATCAAGGATGGGGTCATCAACGTAAAAGCTTTCGACGGCTCCCAAAGGTCCACCATTGGGGAAATTAATCTGTGTTTGCAAATGGGGCCTACTTGGTTCGATGTGGATTTTCAAGTGATAGACGTGCCAGCATCTTACAATCTGCTGTTGGGACGACCCTGGATTCATGCTGCTGGGGCCGTAGCATCAACACTACATCAGGCAGTAAAGTTTGAGTGGAATCACCAGGAGGTGATCATTCACAACGATGGTAGCACTCCTATATACAGTCGCCAAACCATCTCGGCAATCGGAGGCAGAAGAAAGATAGGTGGGGAGACTTATCACCACATCGAGCGGGTCAACGCCGTTGATAAAGACAAATGGTAGGACAACAAAATTGAAAGCATATTGAGCGGATATGAACCTGGCAATGGACTTGGCAAGAACCTCCAAGGAATCGCTAAGCCTATCAAACTTAAGAAACATGGCACCACTTTCGGACTGGGATATGAGTGGACTTGGGAGGAATTCAACCACTGGTCGCCACCATGGCGCGGCCCTTACTATCCATTGGAGCAGCCAATACCACGCTTGGAACAGACTTTCCAACCGGCCGTTGTTATCTATGGGTCAGAAGAAGAGGAAGCGCTGGCAGCGGTGAAGAATTTGTTCCTAGAAAATGATGATATGGATTGTTGCGTCATTCTCGAGGAGGAGGGGGAGGAAGGCCCTTCCATACAAGCTGTGAGTGGAGGAGCATACCTCAATAACTGGACCATCAGAACCACCAGAGCCCGGCGAGCCTCGGGGTAGCAAGGCTGAACAAGCATCATGCACTATCTTTTATTTTTACTAGTTTTTCTTTCGCTTTTTAAATTTCCGCAATAAGATCTTCAATGTTCAAAAAAGTTATGGAATTTATCAAAACATTTCAATTTTTCTTATAAATCAACGCTCTTATTATTTTTTCTCATTACTCTACTTATACAGCATTACTATTACTTGTCTTGTTGAACCAACGACTGTGACATGCAATGAGACAACGCAACAAACGGATATAGCTTTAGAGGAAGATGACATACCGGAAGAGATTGTTAAGGAAGTCGAGAATTTTGAAAACAGGCCAAAGTCCAACCTGGACGAGACTGAGATTGTTAACCTGGAGATTAAGAGAATGTCAAAGAAACACGAATCAGCGTTCACTTATCGTCATCAGAAAAGAAGGAATACACCAAGTTTCTAAAAGAATATGAGGACATCTTCGCCTGGTCATACAATGACATGACTGGCCTGAGTACGTCTATTGTGGCTCACAAACTACCAACCGATCCAACATGTCCACCGGTAAAGCAAAAGCTCAGAAAGTTCAAACCTGATATGAGTCTGAAGATCAAGGAAGAAGTCACTAAGCAGGTCAAAGCTAAAGTTCTCAGCGCCGTTGAGTATCCAACATGGTTAGCCAATATCGTGCTAGTACCGAAGAAGGACGAGAAGGTTAGAGTCTGTGTCGACTACTGGGATCTCAACCGGGCTAGTCCGAAAGACGACTTTCCTTTACCAAATATACACATCCTGATCGACAACTGCGCCAAGCATGAGCTGCAGTCATTTGTGGATTGTTTCGCCGGTTACCACCAGATTTGGATGGATGAAGAAGATGCTGAGAAAACGGCTTTCATTACGCTGTGGGGAATTTACTGCTACAAGATGATGCCGTTTGGGTTAGAAAAATGCAGGGGCCACCTACATGAGGGCTATGACTACCATCTTTTATATACACAAGGAGATCGAGGTGTACGTAGATGATGTTATCATCAAGTCCAAAAAGGCCACTGATCACATGGAAGATTTTGAGAAAGTTTTTTAATAGATTGCGAAGGTACAACCTGAAACTGAATCCCGCGAAGTGTGCATTTGGGGTTCCCGCTGGAAACTTACTTGGGTTTATTGTGAGCCGCCGGGGAATAGAACTGGATCCATCAAAGGTCAAAGCTATTCAAGAACTGCCACTGCCAAAGAATAAGAAGGACGTGATGAGTTTCTTGGGAAGGCTGAACTACATCAGCCGATTCATAGCACAATCTACCGTTATCTATGAGCAAATCTTTAAAATGTTAAAGAAGGACGTCGCTACCAAATGGACTGATGACTGCCAAAGGGCCTTCGATAGAATCAAGGAGTACCTGTCAACACCACCAGTCTTATTCCACTCGAGCCAGGGAGACCTTTATTGCTCTACCTTGCAATGTTAGACGGAGCTTTCGGCTGCGTTCCGGGGCAACATGATGAAACAGGGAGAAAGGAACAAGCCATCTATTATCTCAGCAAGAAGTTCACCCCGTACGAAGCCCGGTATTCTCTGTTAGAACGCACATGTTGTGCTCTGACTTGGGTGGCCCAGAAGTAGAGGCACTACTTCTGTCCCTATACTATATACCTCATATCAAGGATAGACCCTCTAAAATACATCTTTCAGAAGCCCATGCCACTAGCAAACTAGCCAAGTGGCAAATCCTGTTGAGTGAATTTGACATTGTCTACGTGACTCAGAAAGCAATCAAGGGACAGGAACTAGAAGATCATCTTGCCGAAAATCCCATGGATGGAGAATACGAACCCCTGAAGACGTATTTTCCCGATGGAGAAGTATCATTCGTAGGAGAAGATATTGCAGAATCCTATGATGGTTGGAGAATGTTCTTCGATGGAGCAGCAAATTTCAAAGGAGTCGGCATAGGAGCAGTCCTAGTATTAGAAACCGGTCAGCATTATCCGGTGTCTGCCAAACTCAGGTTTCCGTACACCAACAATATGGCCGAGTATGAAGCCTGCATCCTAGGGCTCAAGATGGCCATTGACATGAACATTCAGGAATTGCTAATAATTGGAGATTCAGACTTACTCATACATCAGGTCCGAGAAGAATGGGCAACCAAGAACTCTAAAATACTCTCGTATCTACATCACGTATAGGAATTGAGAAAGAGGTTCACAAAGACAGAATTCCAGTATGTTCCCAGAATCCAGAATGAATTCGCCGATGCATTGGCTACCTTGTCATCCATGATACAACATCCAGATAAAAACTTCATTGATCCCGTTCCTGTAAAGATCCATGATCAGCCAGCTTATTGTGCCCACGTTGAAGAAGAGGCAGATAAAAAGCCTTGGTTTCATGATATCAAGGAATATTTGGCAAAGAGAGAATACCCAGGACTTGTGAATCCTATTCAGAAGCACACGCTTTGGAGGTTATCCAACAACTTCTTTCACAGTGGAGGAATATTGTATAGGAGGACTCCTGATTTGGGACTATTAAGGTGTGTCGACGCAAAGGAAGCATCCAAACTGCTAGAAGAAATCCATACCGGGACATGTGGTCCACATATGAACGGCTTTGTCTTAGCCAAGAAGATACTTCGGGCTGGTTACTTTTGGATGACTATGGAAACGCACTGCAGCCAGTACGTCCGGAAATGTCATCGATGTCACATACATGCAGACATGATAAAGGTACCTCCCAATGAGCTTAATGCAACAAGCTCACCATGGCCTTTCGCCGCCTGGGGAATGGATGTTATTGGATCAATCGAGCATGCGCTTCCAACGGGAAACGACTCATCCTAGTGGCAATTAACTACTTCACCAAGTGGATCAAAGTAGCATCTTACAGAGCAGTGACTAAGAAGGGCGTGGCAGACTTCGTCCGCGACCATATTGTTTGTCGATCGGTATCCCAGAGTCGATCATCACTGATAATGGCTCCAACCTCAATAGTGACTTAATGAAAGCCATGTGTGAAACCTTCAGGATCAAACACAAGAATTCTACAGCCTACAGGCTTCAAATGAATGGAGCTGTAGAAGCCACCAACAAGAACATTGAGAAGATACTAAGGAAAATGGTAGAGAAGCATAAGCAGTGGCATGAGAAGGTGTCATTTTCTTTATTGGGGTATCGCACCACAGTCCGCACATCAACTGGGGCAACCCCCTATATGCTGGTTTATGGTACAGAAGTAGTCGTTCCCGCCGAAGTAGAAATTCCTTCCTTAAGGATCATACAAGAAGCTGAGATCGACGATGCAGAATGGGTGAAGAGTCGTTACGAGCAGCTAGCTCTTATAGATGGAAAAAGAATGAATGAAGTTTTCCACGGTCAGCTTTATCAGAACAGAATGTCCAGAGCCTTCAACAAGAGAGTCAAGCTGAGACAGTTCACACCGGGACAGCTGGTGTTAAAGAAAATTTTCCCGCATCAAGATGAAGCCAAAGGGAAATTCTATCCCAACTAGCAAGGTCCATACATGGTTCACTGGGTTCTGACAGGAGGAGCCCTTATACTTGCAGAAATGGACGGAGAAGTTTGGCTAAAACCAATCGATTCAGATGCAGTCAAGCGCTACTATGTGTAATCTCATGCTTTCGTATATGATGTAAATTGAACTACGTCTGACCCGATACCCGTTTAAGAGGGGATACGTAGGCAGCCTTATGGGTTCGGTCACAATTCAATAAAATTTTCATTTCCCCCCGCAATTGGAAACTGGGTAGAATTTTGAGGAGGACCCTCAAAATTCCGAAGTAATTTCAGCCAATCATCGCAAGCGGCCGCCAGAAGCATCAACCCGTTAAACTGGGGCAGAATATTGAGGAGGACTCTCAAAATTCCGTAACAAGAGAGGTCGCAATGTCGTGAGCCACGTCACAATCGTCGGTTCATCTAAAAGTTGTTTCTTAAATATATACTTATGTCATATTTGCTTTTTAACAAATTCATGATTTTTATTATCGAAGTCGCTTTGCTCAGCAACGCTACCCCAATGATACATACCGTATCACCAGATCAAAGCCGAACAGGTCAAGCAAGGCCAACAGGGATTCGAACAAACCCCCCCCCCCTACAAAACTTACGATTTTTCTTTGGATGCAGACACTTGGATTGTGAAAGCATCAAACATACTATACACTCACGAGACGAACGTTGTTCAGGAATATGACTCTCAGAATTGTTACATTTACCAGCATCTGCTATCCACGCACGTCGGCGATATTCCCTGTATCGCAATGTCCCCAGCAGTCACAATATCGCAACCTGCTATCAGATAAGAAACCCTATTTGCCATTTTATTCTATTTTTGCATTGCATAAGGCTACCATTCTGCCTTCCCAGACTAAACACTGTCTCCATCTGCATTTTTTGCATTGCATAAGGCTACCATTCTGCCTTCCGAGACTAAACATTGTCTCCATCTGCATTTTTCCATTGCATAAGGCTTCCATTCTGCCTTCCAAGACTAAACACTGTCTCCATCTGCATTTTCTGCATTGCATAGGGCTACCATTCTGCCTTCCGAGACTAAACACTGTCTCCATCTGCATTTTCTGCATTGCATAAGGCTACCATTCTGTCTTCCGAGACTAAACACTGTCTCCATCTGCATATCCTGCATTGCATAAGGCTACCATTCTGCCTTCCGAGACTAAACACTGTCTCCATCTGCATCGCATGGCTGAAAGATCGCCACTTTATTTACGCTTGCATGGCTGAAAGATCGCCACTTTATTTATGCTTGCATGGCTGAAAGATCGCCACTTTATTTACGCTTGCATGGCTGAAAGGTCGCCACTTTATTTACGCTTGCATGGCTGAAAGATCACCACTTTATTTACGCTTGCATGGGCTGAAATATCGCCACTTTATTTACACTTGCATGGCTGAAAGATCTCCACTTTATTTACGCTTGCATGGGCTGAAAGATCGCCACCTACTGCATTTCATGGGCTGAAAGATCGCCACCTACTGCATTTCATGGGCTGAAAGATTGCCAAATTATCTGAGGGCATCATTGTTCGGAGGCATCATTCTCATAGCTCGAGAATGCCATGTCATGGCCTGAAGATCCCTTTAATCTTTTTGCATATCATTATTCAAAGGCATCATGGTTCGGAGGCATCATTCTCATAGCCCGAGAGCATCATTTCATGTCCTGCGAATCCTTTATTATATGCTTCATGGCCCAGGACATCATGGTCTGAAGACATCATCCTAACCGTCCAAAGACAACATTCATGGTCCGATGGGAACTTGTATCATGTTTTAATTTACACACAATATATGCTTGTATTGCTTATTTGCAGGTAAACCGGCAAGAAATGGCTATCTCAGCAGGTGCGATCCTGCTCCAGTTCCCGCAGCCCTATTAGACCTTAACCCTTCATCCCAACCTGAATATTGCGTCCGTTCTTGAAAGGTCTACATCGGCATACTTCGCCGACGGATCCCGAACTACATGTGGCCTGATTCCTGCAAGACTAGGGATATGTAGGCAGCTCAGAAACCAGAGCACAGCCAAACCTCTTCAAGCCGTTTCATCCGGTCAAAATCGGCCAACATATCTTTACCCGACAACTCTTTCATCCTTCCCGGGGAAAGAGGGGCAGCTATTGATACCCAATTTTTCCATTTATCTTCAAAATAGCCTATATAGGAATATATAAGTATATCCCAAGGTTGCATTATTTTTCCTTAATTTTTTGAAGATTTTTTAATCAGTTTACTGCCTATTTTATCAAGAAAAACCCAATAATTGTCACCAAAATGATCATTCTTGGTAATTCATTTATTGGATTCTCATATTTTTACTAAAATATAGCTAAGATATTTTTTACATATTATTACAAATTTATTTTAGTATTTTAAGGATAAAATTGCATAATTGCAATATTAGCCATTTTTAGGTTTAAATTCGTCTCATATTTATAAAGTGGGATTTTATATTTTTAAATTGATAATTATATATTATAAATCATTTTAGTGCTTTCAATTAGTTTTCAGAAATTTACTTACTATTTTTTAAAATTAAATGGGAAAAAAGGGCTATTTAACTTATAGCTAGATTTGGCCTTCTAATTTAGCCTAATTAAACCAAACCCCAACCCAAATTAAACCAGCCCAAAGACCCAAGCCCAAATCCTAAATCTACCCGACCCAACCCGGATTAAATCTTGGCCGTTGATCAATTTTGATCAACGGTCCAGATCCATTCTTACCAAATTAAACCAAACGACCCCCCAAACCCCTCTCATTCCTCACTCATCTCTATCGCTCTATCTCTGGTTCTCTCTAGAACCTTCCCCCTTCCCCTCCGTTCCGATGAGTCTCACTCACCTTCTCCGGCCACCTCCTGGCCTGAATCCATGGTGGTCTCACCACCTATCGGCCTTCTATGGTTTCTACACGCTTGTTTGCTGAAGTTTCATGGCCTGACCACGAAGAGCTTCGCCCAGACTTTGTTGGATTCAAGTTTTATGGCCATCTCCGGCCTTGCTCCGACAAGCCATGTCTGTTTCGAGCCTGGCCTCGACTCCTCCTACTTAAATCTATCCAAGCCTTTCTCACCGTTTGGGTTCCTCTGAAACCCTAGCTTTTGAGGTTCTTCTATTTTCTTTAGATCTGTTCTAGATCCGTGTTTTCCCTTAACTTTTAAACGATTTCTTGCAAAAGTTATGCTTTCAAAACCTTTATATTTTTTCCGATTTAGGTTTTTTTTTAGTTACTTAGATGCTACTTCTACTGTGTTCTTTGTGTGTTTCTTCTACTATGTTTCTTGTTTCTTCTACCATGTTCTTATCAGTTTCCTCTACTGTGTTCTTTATATGTTTCTCTACTGTGTTCTTTATATGTTTCTCTACTGTGTTCTTTACATGTTTCTCCTACTGTGTTCTTGTTAAGTTTCTTCTAATATGCTTCTTAATATGCTTCTCCTACTGTTCTTATTAGTTTCTTCCATTAGGTTTCGTATCAGTTCTTCTACTATGTTTCTTTGAGTTCCTCTACTGTGTTTCACATGTTGTTCTTTTACTATGCTTCTCATGAGTGCCTGCTACTGAAAGAGCATGTTAAAGGTCTCGGTTCCTTTCTAAGACCTCTGAACCTATTTCGATTAGTATCTTTTTCCTTGATTACTTGTCCTCTCATCTCTGCACTCGATTGATGGTAAAACCCTAGAATTTGGGGATTCATCCGAGTTTGAGAACATCGGCTATGTGATATGATTTCTTCAGAGGTTTTCCATGACTTTGTCCGTGTCAACAAACAATTCGAAATACCTCGACTTTTTTAGAACAGGTCCGAGTCAAATAGCAATGATTCGAAGCACTTCTTTTTACACTATTTCGGAAACCCAAGGACTCAATCGTTTGAAATTGTCTGATTTCAGAAACCCTAACTATTTCGAGTTTCTGAATTTGTTTCATCTGCTGCTCAACTGAGTCTTGAAATCTTTGTTTCAACCTCTGTTTCTTTAAGCAATTCTGATTCTCCACTAAACTCTTCTAAGGTCTTTACACTGGACCTTTTGTATGCTATTGGATACTATCTCTCTTCTACATTGCTGACCTATGTGACTACCATGATCCTATAGTCTATTACCTACTGATTTTGCAATGACATGGCATTTTTCTTTGCCCTAAATACAGCTTAGCATGTTTGTATGCTCTTTATATGTGCTGAACTTCCCTCTAGAATGGCTTTCAATTTTGATTAATTTCAGACTTCCTTTTGTATAGGTTTGATTGATTTCTTTCCTTGTTTGTTGATTCCCTGTGACTCGATTTAAGTTAAAAACTTTCCTCAGCTTTTCTGACTTTGTTCATTCATGGACCAGTGATTACAAAATCTATGATCCTTGATTTACCGTCTACTAATTGATTTTTCTTACTTATTTATGTAACCATGTATTTCATAGTTCTGCCCTTAAATAAACTCCTATGTATTTACCCCTAAATGCCTACTTTTCACAAGATGCTTGTTTGATCTCTTTCCTTATATAATTTTATTACTCATTACCGTTTAAGTCTGAATTCCTTAATTAAAGAAGTCTTGTACTGATTGATTTTAATTGATACCCAGTTCCTTAATTGTTTTCTTACCCTATTTCTGCCTGTTTTTCACACTATAAGTACACAACCCTTTCATTAACACAAGAGACCCATCACTCATAGTCTTTCTGAACTTATACTCACACTCAAAAAGTATTCTCTCTTATTGCTTGTACTATGGCCTGTTTACAAGTTTTGTTGCCTGCTTTCTCTACTTGCTACATTGAAACTGGTATGTCCTGATTTAAGGTTTTCAGCACCACAACAATGTGTTTATTTACTATCTTTATATCCATGTCTACTTACTGCTTCTGTATAGTTCAACACATACTCTAGCATACTGATTTTTTTCTGCCTGTTCTACTATGAATCCCAAAACCCCTACCCCCTATGTGTTTAAGCTCTGGTTGGAGGCATGGCATTACTGCAAGTTATTGTCCATGAATCAGACTTTATCCCCTGGGATCCTAGCCTCTAATAGTATGTGTTCTAGCAGGCTTATAGGTATGCTAGCACCCTCCATTGCTGGGCATGCCTAAAGTCTGCCTTTGCCTAAGCAATAGGCTCTTTACAATCTCCCCTCTCCCCTGAACCCCTTATGTATGCTTACTTGTAGCTATTCCCTCTCCCTTTCCCCTTTTGCATTCTGTTCTGCACTTGCACACACTTTCTTAGTCTTTAAGTTCTGCCCCTCTCTTGTGAGCCCTGCCTTGGGACCCTTTGAGTTCCCTCTGAACTTGGACACTTGAGGGCTGGCCCTACCACACTGCATTCATCCCCCAATCTGATAATACATGTGGGTGTGGGCATTGCACGGAGTCCCTTTTGAGGCTCTTAGGGAACTTTGACACACTCAAATGGGAGAAAGGCTTTGGATCATGATCTCCTTGAGTTGGTTTACCTCATATTTCAGACATGAAGTCCGAATCAGGCTCTCCTTAGTTGTACTTTTATTTTTTATTTTTTTTTGATGTATTTTACCTTATTCTGGGCTGTAATAATTTGTAATAAACTCTTGGGAATGGTTAGTGAAAAGGGAAGGGTAACTATGTATGCAAAAAGGGTAGATAGCATGTCTATAGGAATTTTGAATTCTGCATATGCACATAGAAATCATGCCTATAGGTCATTCTGAATTCTGTATATCCATCATTCACTTAGATATCATGTTCATAGGTCTTAAACAATTTCTGCACTTAGATATCATGTTCATAGGTCTTAAACAATCAACTGCACTTAGATATCATGTTCATAGGTCTTAAACAATTTCTGCACTTAGATATCATGTTCATAGGTCTTAAACATTTTCAGCACCTAGATATTATGTTCATAAGTTTAAAACGAGTCTTCTGCATTTTATACCATGTTCTAAATCAACTACGCGTAGAAATCATGTCTATAGGAACTCCTAATCGAATCTGAATCGCTTCATTCACATATGGAACTAAAATCAGTAACAACGGGTACTGTTAGTTGTAGAACTTATAATCTTCGTTAAAAAATGGCCTTTCTTTTAACAATCTGACTCCTCTTTTAATCAGTATGTGTCCAGTTTACTTTAAATCCTGTTATTTCGTTGCTTTCTGAATTCAGTAGATACCATGCCTATAGGATCCTTGTCTAACACTTAGGCAAGCCTTAGGGTAAAGTTATAAATTAAATCAGTTCTGTTAATAAATACAACCAGCTGGCAGGATTCGGGCTTCTTATTTGAATTGTGTAATAAATCAGTCTGCCTCAACCTTTAAGTTCTTTCACGTTTAGTATTCAATCAGACCCTAAACAGTATGTGTAAGTCATGCTAATTACGTGCTTCTTTGTTCAAAGGGGGTATATTTGAGCCTTTGCTTCTTATGTGCTTTCCCCTAACTTGTTATACGTGTTTCGTATGTCGCCTTAGAATTTTGCCCCTTTGAAACCACAAATAAGCCTAACGTCCCTTCCCTTTAGGATTTGTAGTCCTCATGCCTCCAAGACTGATAGGATTGGGACGGGTAGTAGCATGCAATAGGTAAACGAGACCATTCCGCGCTTTAATAACTTAACGGGGTGGGAAGGGTAGATATGGATATGATGACCACGCGATAATGTCATGTGTAGCTCCTCATTGAGGAGTGATTACCGGGCATTGTGTGGGGTGATCCATATTATTAATAAACCTAGGACCCTTCTCAGATCGGTTC